>NC_037676.1:34348774-34418371 GCF_003255815.1 Theropithecus gelada | reverse complement strand
AGAAAGCATTCTGTTGTCTATTAAAATCGTTCCCCCTTTCAAAAAATAAAAAATATGCACCTGTACTCACAGCTACTTGAGAAGCTGAGTTGGGAGGATCCCCTGAGCCCAGGAGGTAGAGGCAGAAGTGAGCTGTGATTGGGCGACAGAGTAAGACTCTGTCTCAAAAGAGTCTTTTTTCTTTTTTTTTTTTTTTTTTTTTTTTTTTTGAGACGGAGTCTTGCTCTGTAGCCCGGGCTGGAGTGCAGTGGCCGGATCTCAGCTCACTGCAAGCTCCGCCTCCCGGGTTTGCGCCATTCTCCTGCCTCAGCCTCCGGGAAGATAAAAATCTTAACGATGAGTTTAGGACTGACTGAAAACCAAGACAGACCAGGCTTGAAGAATAAGAAACACAATACAACTGTGACTTTAAGAGGCTATAACATAGCCAAACGAGGAGATAAAGAGATCCAGTTAGGGTCACGCAGTGTCTCTTGCCTGTAATTCCAAGATTTTGGGAGGCCAACGTGGGAGGATCTCTTCAGGCCAGGAGTTTGATACCAGCTTGGGCAACACAGAGACCCTCGTCTCTCAAAACAAACAAACCAACAAACGAAAAACAAACAAACAACAAACAAAAAACAAACAAAACAAAACAAACAAACAAAAAAGGAAAACAACAAAAAAATAGGCTTGGTGGTGCATGCCCGTAGTCCCAGCTACTTGGGAGGCTGAGGCAGGAGTTGGAAGCCACAGTGAGCTATAATCGTGACACTTGACTCCAGTGTGAAAGATGGAGTGAGATTCTGTCTCTAAAAAAAAAAAAAAAAAAAAAAAAAAAAGAGACAGGCCCAGTATAATTCTCTCCTCTGAGTTATTTCATGATCCTCTTAGCACACACATGGCCATGTCACTTCTACCCTTCCTAACCAATTCCCTCTCGCTATTGCCCTAATAGTCTTAACTTTTCGGTCAATTGCATTCACTCATGGGTGCTGATGTCTCAGGGTCACTGCCACCTGCTTCTTTTTTTTGTGCCTTCTACCTTCAGTTGTCACTACTAACTGCTGATTCTCTTTCAGGATGAGGTTATACTCAGAAGAGCAAAAATCTACAAGACCATAATCACTTAAATTCTTCTCAGTTGAGTCTATCATACTGAGTCAATTCATGTGTCTCTCTTGCCTGGGGGTAGATTCTTGGCCTGAAGGACACAACAGTGGGCACATGTGGCATCAGAATGATCACCCCTGCCTACGAAGCCACTCAGCACCACTTCTCTTGGCAAGAAAGTAATGGGTAGGAACCCCACATAAGGAAACCATGCCTGTAGAAAGAAGGATTGCTGTTTGCTTTGTCTCCAAGTTCCATAGAAGGCACTTTCTGCATATTGACTGCATTTATTTGGTTGTGTTAATACATAAAGGACAGCTGAAGTTTAACCTAAATAAGAGATATTAACAAATCTTCAACAGGAAAAGCCATTAACTGAAAATATAGAAATTCTCTGCTGCCTTGTTTTTAAGGCATTAAACCAAGGGGAAATCCTCTGAAAACTCACATTTTGTATCTTTACATCATGTTCCACCAAAAGCTATAGGGACCAAATATCTACAAGTTCTACTTTCTGTACATTTGAGAGTACTGTTGTTCTACTTGCTGGGCTAATGAGAAAATTGAGTCCTAGGTAAGTACAGAAATAGCCAACAAATCAAAGTGTTTTTGATGGAAAACAAAACCAAAAAGAGCAGTGCCTGGAAGCACTGACTATACCTAGGCTGCTCAGTTCCCAAGCAGGATATGAAAAGACTATGCTGCTCATGCACACACACACACACATTTTAGAGACTGGGTCTCACTCTGTCACCCAGGTTGGAGTGCAGTGGTGCGATCATAGCTAGCTGCAGCTTAACACTCCTGAGCTCAAGCAACACTACTGCCTCGGCCTCCCAAGTAGCTAGAACTACAGGCACATGCCATCAAGCCTGGCTAATTTTTAAATTTTTTTGTAGAGATGGGGTCTCACTATGTTGCCCAGGCTGGTCTCCAACTCCTGACCTCAAGTGATCTTCTTGCCTTAGCCTTCCGAAATGGTGAGATCATAGGCATGAGCCACTGCACTCAGCCTGTGCTGTTCATCCTGTTATCAAGTATCCCTTTTCTGAGACAGCTTAATTTCTACATCTCCTACAAGCATTAATAGAGCTTATCTGTAGCTGAGCATCCAGCTGGGCACTTGAATGCAAAACGAACTCCATGGTTGAAGGGACAAAGTTTTAAAAACCACATGGATGTGGAGAATCATTCCTGACTTTCCTGAGTGACCTTTGTGTCTTCTACAGGAAATTAGGGGGATGTGAACTAGCAACAAGTTTAAGAAGAAACGACCTAAAAATAACCTTAAGCTTTCAATACTCACCACCTCATTGTAATTCACTACCAGTCCTGGAGAGGGATGAAAGGAAAACAAAGGGATAGAAGCGAGTCAAAAAGAAAAGCCAACCCAGCAGCAAGAAAAACAATTTAACCACATTATTAGTTTTTTGGTTCTTCCCTCATCCCACATCTCCATGAGGCCAGGAAGGTCAATTGGGACAAGATATGGCCAGTGTCATGAGCATATAAACACTGGATATGCCACCAAACATCTAGCACCTCCTTCTGCCAGCATGGCCCCACAGAACAACTGAGTGGAAGGAAGAAGGCTGCATTTTGCTTTCTTTAGGCCAATCTTGCCAGAACCGGGAAGATCTAAGGAACCACTTTGGCTCAAAGTTGTTCACCTTTTGGGTAGCCAAATCCGTACTTTTTAAAAAATAAAATGACCCAGCAGAATGCAGATGAAACTATGCAGAACCGACAAGAAAGAGGCAACCACTGCATGAGGAAAAGTGAATGATCATTCACATTTCCAGGAAAAGTGAATGATCAACGACTGTGAAATAGGAACTATCATGGGGATCTGAGAAAGAAAATAAATCACTCTGACTGCAACAGCCACAGTGATTGGTGACTGGAAGCACTGTATAGTCAGGGAAGGAAGAGAGACATGGGGGTTCCTGCCTATGGGGCCAAAAGTTCAAAGTTTGGGAAGTCATGCTGTTCAACCATGGGAATAGCATGATCTGGTTTGCATTTTTCTTCAAGAGTAATCATTCTTGTTGCTGTGTGGAGAATGCATTTCAAGGCAGCAAAAGCAGAAGCAGCAAAGAGATTATCACAGGAGATAAATAATGTTTGTAATAGGTGGAGAGAAGAGGACAAATTCAGTATATAGTTTGGAGGCAGAGGTGGCTCGACTTTCTGGTGAATAGGATGTGACTGAAGGAAAGAGAAGTCCAGGATGATCCCTGGGTCTTGTCAGGAGCCCCTGTGGTCCCTTTACTGAAACAGAAAACACTGGGAAATAAACACAAATTTACAGCAATTATTTTTTTCTTTTGTTTTTGAATTGTTTTTGTTTTTAATTATTATGGGTATATAAGAGGTACACGTTTATGGAGTCCATGTGATGTTTTGATACATGCTTACAATGTGTAATAATCCTGTCAGCTAATTGGGATACCCATCACCTCAAGCATTTATTATTTCTTTGTGTTAAGAACATTCCAATTCCATTCTTTTAATTATTTTAAAAGATACAATAAAGTAGTGTTCACCATAGTTCACCTTGTTATGCTATCAAATACTAGATCTTATTCATTCTTTTTTTTTTTTTTTTTTTTTTTTTTGAGACGGAGTCTCGCTCTGTCACCCAGGCTGGAGTGCAGTGGCCGGATCTCAGCTCACTGCAAGCTCCACCTCCCGGGTTTACGCCATTCTCCTGCCTCAGCCTCCCGAGTAGCTGGGACTACAGGTGCCCGCCACCTCGCCCGGCTAAGTTTTCGTATTTTTTAGTAGAGACGGGGTTTCACCGTGTCAGCCAGGATGGTCTCGATCTCCTGACCTCGTGATCCGCCTCCCAAAGTGCTGGGATACATTTTTGTACCCATTAACTATCCCCACTTCCTCCACCATCACCCTGCAGCAGTACTGATGGAGTGAAAACCAGAAAAGTACTTTTTGGGACATAGCCAGTTTGAGACACCTACTAGATATCCAAGTGAATGTATCAGGTAGGCAGTAGATGAAGAATTTGGGAGACAAGGTGCCGTGTTAAGGCTGAGCATGATCAGAATATAGCCAGCGAACCAAGCCCTGCAAAGACTCCACCAAAAGAGAGACCCTGGATTATGGAGGGAAGATGCCTCAAGATGGAGATCTAGAATACTACAATACGTAGAGGTGGGAAGAGAAGGAATCTAGACAGAAAATTCAACTGTGGTCAGTGAGAAGAAGGAAAACTAGAAGACAGTAAAATCAAGCCCTCCTTCCAGAGATGAGGATTCTAAAGGTCTTGAGTGAGACCCAGGAGTCTTAATTTTTAGAAGTTCCCCATGTGATTCTCATGTGTAGCTGGTATCAGGAGTCACTCTGAAGGTGCACAAAACCGGATAGTTGGTCCCAGAACTCAAATCCAGCTCTTCTGACCTCTATTTCCTCCCTCGGTAACTCCTATTCCCTCTGTACACTTTTTAAAAATACAAGCCATTTCATCTTCATGCTGATATTAAATTCCCATCTATGCCTCAAATCATTAACTCTAGCTATAGATCCCGCTGTTCTCCCGTTAGTCAAATTTTGGGGAGGAGTTGTCTACATCATCTCTGCTTTCTCCTCTCCTATAGATTCCTACATCTACACTAATCTCCTGTCACCCTGGCTCATTACGTTGTTTTGTCCAAGTCAATGGAGCCCTTCACATCAAACGTAACAAAACTTCTCACTTCTTACTCCAGTTGGCAGATCACATTGACACCACTGACCATTTCTTTCTTCATAAATCTTTCCCTACTCCCTTCATGGGTCTCCTAGTGCCTATTCTACCTTTTTTTTTTTTTTTTTTTTTTTTTTTTTTTTACTTTTCTCTCAGTCTTATTCATGGGATCCTTCTCCTGTGTTCACCGCTTGACCATTTACAGATTTTCACTCATGTTCTGCTGTTGTTGTTTTTTTTTTCCTTTCCTTATCAGCAATTTGAGAGCTGAGGACTAAGGTGGAGATTGTGTAGTACAGAAAAAAATGCAGCGAGTTCTCATAACAGCCTGCTCCTTCTATCTTCCTGACAGAGTTCTACTCACCTAACTACCACCTACTTGCCAGTGACTCTCAATCCTGTATTTTTGATTCTGTTCTTACATCCTTGAGGTTCAGCTCATAAATACAACAGCATGATGAAAGCAGTCCATTGAATATTCCATAGGTAGATCACACATGACATGATCAAAAACTAAAATCAGTATCTCATTCTTCAAGCTGGTTTATTTTACTCTACTCATAACCTACTTAACGGAATCATTTGAGCCGGAAACCTAGCAAGTCCAAAACTTGGAGGAGTCACCAAACTCCTCTCTTACTTTTCCTTAGTTCCACTTCTAAGCAGCCATAAACTCTAGCTAATTTTTCATTCCTGAATCCCCACACTTCTACCTTCCTCTTCAACCTATGCTATGCCTGCAGAAGTTCAGACCCCATGAACACTCTCAAAGATTGGTGCGAAGCTTCACTTGCCTTGACTCTTGCTCCCCTTAAATCTCTGACAGCAGTGAATGGGAGGGTTGAGAGTTTGGAACATATGATTGCATCACTGCCTTGCCTATGACATTTCAATGGCCCTAAACTACATTCTGGACAAATCTAAACACTTGGCAGAGAATTTGAACACTTTCCATAATTTGGCCTGTCCACTTCTCTTTGGTAGCCCCATCTTCTGCCATCTTGCGATTCATTCACTACAAGTACTGTGTTGCTTGCTTTCCCACATAGGTCATGTGATGTTCCATCTTGTGCTTGGACTCAAACGCTTTCCTTTACTTGGAATGCACACTCTCTAAATTGTTACTCCTCCTTCTTCCTCAGGATTTAGCTCAGACATTGACTCAGGAAGTGTACCTTAGGCCTCAAGGATCAGTAAATTGTCACTGTTGGTGGCTCCTAAAATATATTGTGCCTACCACCAACCAGGTCCCATGAAAACACTCATTTATATCTCCCTTATTAGATTATAAACTCTTCAAAGAAATGGACAATATTTTATTAATTATCATGCTGCCTAGAACATGCTAGATAATTATTCATGGATGCCTGATACTGTCATACCTTAGTATTCTTTTACCACTTGGCAAGTTTCTGGAATGCACCTTCTCATCCTTACTTAGCTGGTGGAAGGATGTGAAATAATCTAAGATGACATTCTTAGGCTCAAAGAATCCCCAAAGATTAACTAAGAAAGGATTTTTGTTTGTTTTGCTTATCAGCTCTTTGTATTATCTGTCAGAAGGTTCCCTTAGTGGAGAAAATGAGAGTTGAATTGAAATAAAATCTATATCCTCTCCCCTGATAAACTTTTACTGAGGTTTTTATGGAAATGACCATCTTCCAGGAAATTTTATGGTGAATTTCACCATCAGAATGGCAGACTGAATTAAGTTGCGATTTCCTTCAAAGATGGTAGCTATATTTCCGCAAATTCTTCTCGGTAAAATAATGGTTGGCAATAAATAGCATGAAGGAATACTATTTGGGGAAATTGTCTTTTTCACCATCCACAGTAAGATGTGGTGGAATACGCTTCTGCCTTCGTGGTTCCCGTCTTGGTGCTCTTCACTGTGCATGTGTTAATTAAGCAAAAGTAGCACAGTTTATATTAATTACACACAAGTCATTCTCTGTTCCTAGAACCAGAGTCTCTTACAGTTCAGTGTTGCTCACACTGCCTATTAAAATGCTTCTACTAAAAAAGGAGAAAATTGATTAACCCCATGCCATTTACGGATGGAACCTAAAAAGATGTGGCAGGCACAAAGTAACTTTGAAGTTTCAAATTAAATCTTCAAAATTCATGCAAGTTTTTGCATTTCACTCCATACTGTATCCATGTTCTGTTTTCACAGATCTAAAGGGGAATATAATTGATGCCTCAGAAAGATATGCCATGTCTATCTGGTGGCTTCTTATATTCCTGGAACACCAAGCAGTATTCCATATGTAGACAGCATTTTGAGAAACACAGTTAAATGAACTCTTACTTTAAAAGTTCCTCAACACAGGTTTGTGTAATGCCTTCCTCTGGTTAAACACAGATTAGACATTTTTCTTTTTTCTTTTCGTTTTTGTTGTTGTTGTTTTTTGTTTTTGTTTTTGTTTTTTGAGACAGAGTTTCACTCTTGTGCTGCAGGCTGGAGTGCAATGGCACAATTTCTGCTCACCGCAACCTGAACCTCCCGGGTTCAAGCGATTCTCCTGCCTCAGCCTCCCGAGTAGCTGGGATTACAGGCAGGTACCACCACACCTGGCTAATTTTTGTATGTTTAGTAGAGATGGGGTTTCGCCATGTTAGCCAGGCTGGTCTCCAACTCCTGACCTCAAGTGATCCATCCACCTCAGCCTCCCAAAGTGCTAGGATTACAGGCATGAGCTACTGCACCATGTCACATTTTTCTAAGGATATCATTGAAGTGATATAGTCTCCTGGGTGTATCACATCAGGAGACACATACTGTTGATTTGACCCATTTTTGGTGACGTTAACATTGATTATTTGATCAAAGTGGTGTATCACAGGATTTTCCTTTGCAATGCTATTATCTAGTTGACCCTTTATAATTAATAAGTATCTTGTGAAGTGATACATCCAGATTATATAAATATCCAGTTTTCCTGAAACTTTCACCCATTAGTTTTAGCCTCCATGCTGATGCTTGTGCGCATCAATTCATATTTTACAGATGTCTTTACAATAAGAAAGAGCTCTCCCTTGCACCATTTACTTATATGTTCGTTCATTCATTCATTCATTCATTCATCTTTTAAAATATCAGTATAGATCCACAGATTCTTATTTCCTGAGCTACAATCTTTGCTATCATTTATTTTGATGCTCAAGTTGTCCCAGATTTGGCGAGGGGGAGCCCCTTCAGGGGTGCTGTTTCCTTTTCCCATGTTCAAATTGAGGGGCAGTAAATAGAACAATGAACCTTCACTCTCCAAAAACTCAACATCATCAAAGACAAAGGAAGACCAGGGACCCATCCGGATTAAAGAATGCTAAACTGATTTCACAACTGAATGTAACACATGATCTAGGAATTTGTTATTAAAGGACATTATTGCACAACTGATAAACTATGATAAGCCCCCTAGAATAGATAATAGTATTTTGTCAAATTATTGATAATGATATTAGTTATGTCAGAAAATGTCCTTGATTTTAAAACATACACCATGAAGTATTTATGAACAAGGGGTATCCTATCTGCACCTTAATCTAAAACAGTTCTGAAAAAAATTTAATTTTCTCTATATAAATAAACATATAGATAATAAACACAGAAAGAGATCACACTAATGTAGTAAAATGTTAATGTTTGAAAATTCTCAGTGAAGGGCTTAAGGGAATTCTTTGTATATATTGTAACTTTTCTGAAAGTCTGAAATTACGTTAAACGTTTTAAAACTCTGTTAGTCACCAGGTGTGGTGGCTCACGCCTGTAATCCCAGCACTTTGGGAGACTGAGGAGGGCGGATCAGGAGGTCAGGAGATCGAGACCATCCTGGCTAACGCAGTGATACCCTGTCTCTACTAAAAATATAAAAAAATTAGCCGGACATGGTGGTGGGCACCTGTAGTCCCAGCTACTCAGGAGGCTGAGGCAGGAGAATGGCGTGAACCTGGGAGGTGGAGCATGTAGTGAGCTGAGATTGCACAACTGCACTCCAGCCTGGGTGACAGAGTGAGATTCTGTCTCAAAAAAAAAAAAAAAAAAAAAAAAAAAAGAAAAAAACAAAAAAACTCTGTTAGTCCATACATCACCTATTTATTGAATGCAGGATTCCTTCCCCAGTATCACTGTTAGACATGTATTCCTTGCCTGTCAATGTACAGTTTATAGGGAGCTGTGACCATAGGAAGATTCTCTCATCAATGGGCATTTCTAGTTGTTAGCTCAACCCCAAATGTGTCACCTGAAAACTCAGCTCATGTGATGCTGCCTCTGGCATTCGATCAAACGAATAATCCTGTCCCAATTCTACATCAGACAGTTTGAATTCATACCCACCTTTTCTAGGCCAATTATTTGCTTTTTATGTAACGACTGCGTATTTGAAATGATTTCTTGAACCATAACCATTACTGTCACTCAGAGCCAACTTCATGGGTGTGTGACCCATGCAGTTGCACAGAGTTCCACGCTTTATTTAATGCTCTTACTGTTGATTGCTCAAAACTCTTAATAATGTTTGAACAAAGGGCTCCATATTTTCATTTTGCACTGGGTCCTGTAAATTATGTACATGGTACTGCTGCAAAAAGTCTATGTGATAACTTTGTATAAACTGGACACCCATAGGCACAAGGCCTGGTGAGAAAACAGTACCTATGTGCCCGGAAAAACTAGCCTCCTTTCCTTCAGGTGGATGAAATCATATTCTAGAGTGATTGGCATCTTGGCTAGTGAATGCATAGTCCGGAATGTGATTGCATCCACCTGAAGGAGGGGAGCTGTATTTCAACATTCATCCTTTTACTTGGCTAGATGCTATTACTTGGCTAGATGCACAACTTTATTTGGAGGTCCAAACTTTTTCATCCCCTGCAATAGTATTCCTATACATTAATTTCAGTCCAAGGAAAAGGGCTGAGAATTCACAGAGTAGAATAATATTGTTTCTTGGCTTTGGATACTTTTTTTTCCATGAGAGAGGAAGGAGAGTTTCAAGCTTCTGTATGATTTATACCAAGTGTTGAGCATTGGTCTTAATATTATGTTCCATGCCATGGGAATATATCCACAATCTGAACAGAAAGGAAGGGAGCAGTGGAGGTATTATTGGCAGTTTAGACCTCTTCCAGAGCTGTATACTGAACAACACAGAGTTAGTGAATCTTATGCTTCCTAACTTCCATTCCCATTTTAGAATGGCTTCATTGTAGTACTGCTAGGAGTGCACAAACAAGAAAGGACAAAGATGACCCTTCTCTGTCAATGTAAGCTATGAATTCACTAAGAAGCCAGATGCCATGTTAGCTCCATGGTACAATCATGACCTACAGCTAACAAACCTCTTTTCCTAGAGCCACATCCTACACTGGTAGGGTTGCTTTTCAAGCCAAATACATTTACAAAACAAAGGTAATATGTAAGATTGTGTACTAGGCTAGGGAGTTAAGAAAAAGAGGGTAATGCAGGTTGAATCCTCAAGCAGTTTATAAACTAACTAGGGACATAAATCCACAAATACCTTCAAAATAACTATCATTTGGGGTATTTTAAGTAGTGTGGTAAAAGTACTAAATAGATGCTTTGAAAACTCAGAGTTAGATCCTTAGAATTTACGAAATTTTGAAGCTGGGGATGCTAGAGAGCATTCCTTTTAATGACTTACTTGGTATATGAGGCTGCTGAGATCAACAAGTGATAGGGGATTTGCTAAAGTAGGTTTTGTGAAGGAAACAGCATGCAAGACGGCCCTTGGATTTAGGGAGAGACAGGAGTGTATGGGCCACAGAATATGTTCCAAGGAGGAAAAAATAGATAAGCAAGTCAAGGAGGGGGAAAGCGAGTCCCGCATCCCAGACTCTAAGCATCTAGGTCATGCCACTCAAGGGGACAAAGAACACTTGTAGGGATATCTTTGGAGATAAGAATGGAAATGTACAGGAAGGCTGCATCTGTAAGCCAGGAAGATGTGCCTAGATATATTTATTTACATATTTAAATTTGTGGGTAGCAGAGGGCTATTAACAGTTATTTTAGTAAGTAAAATTATTTATCAGCCATGAAGCCAAGATCCATAATTGAGGTTTCTTTTTCTTTTTCTTTTTTTTTTTTTTTTTTGAGACGGAGTCTCGCTCTGTCACCCAGGCTGGAGTGTGGTGGCCGGATCTCAGCTCACTGCAAGCTCCGCCTCCCGGGTTTAGCCATTCTCCTGCCTCAGCCTCCCGAGTAGCTGGGACTACAGGCGCCCGCCACTTCGCCCGGCTATTTTTTTTTTTTTTTTGTATTTTTTAGTAGAGACGGGGTTTCACCGTGTTAGCCAGGATGGTCTCGATCCCCTGACCTCGTGATCCGCCCGTCTCGGCCTCCCAAAGTGCTGGGATTACAGGCTTGAGCCACCGTGCCCGGCCATAATTGAGGTTTCATTTGATGTCTCTGTTCCATCATTTAAAAAAAAATGCTTACCCTTCAAAAAGCAAATGAAAATAATACTGCTTTGACTATGGGAGTTTCAAAGCTTTTGAATGAAATTCTCTTTAATTTCTTTACTCCTTCTTGGCACAACTGCATAGATATTTTAGGGGTGTCTTAAATCAGCAGCATATTTAAATTATATTCAGGATGTATCACATTTTATACATTAAAAAACAAACAAATAAAATAGTGGTTTTCTGCTGTGTTTTCTTTCAAGTGGCTAACTTGCTATAACAGGCTTGACTAAAAGAGGCAAACATTCCCTTTCTTCTCCAATCCCAACAATCATATGGGAGAAAAGGCCCAAGTGTTAAGAAAAGTTTGCCCGGACAAGGGTTAGTGGTACAGGTCCAACATTTTATAAGCAGATGAAGAAGAAGGAGAAAAACAGGGAAGAAAATAAAGGGCTAGGCAGCCAAATGTTCACACATGAAATAAACAACTACAAATAATTGAATATTCCTAGTTTTGACAACCGTCCAGCAGCAGAAGTAACAGATGCCATGGCGTGCCCGTCTATCTCTGGCTCTATTGAACCACACAAACGAGAGGAGGCCCGTGGGAGTCATTCCCTAGAGACAGACTTCTGCCAATTTTGTGAGGTAAATGTAGGTTGGTTTTATTTATTTATTTTTACCTTTATAAAATCACTTTTGAAACTAGGCCTCCTCAATTTCCAGCCCCAGGCAGTTGGACAGCAGCCAACATCTTCCTGACACAGTGTGGAATTATTAAGGAAAAAACCAATAGTTTAAGATAACAGGCACTTTGGCTCCTTAAACAAAATATGTGTGCATGCATGTGTACACACACACACACAACTGTACCATGAGGAGGAATACAATTTACTCTTAAACAGAGTAAGAAAGGAAAGCTATTACAGCTTTCCTCAAGGAAACACTCAAAAGTATATGAACTTTTTTCATTATGTTTTTTAAACTCCCATTTAACAGAAAAGGATCAACATACCTTAGTGCCAACAGCACTCAGGGTGAGAGTTTAAAAGACTTAGGACCTGGTTCTCTGTTTGCTATCAGCTGGGTGACCTTTGGTCATCTAACTTTTTTTCTTTTCTTTTTCTTTCCTAAGAGATAGGTTCTTGCTGTGTGCCCCAGGCTGGAGGGCAGGGGCTATTCACAGGTGTGATCATAGCACATAACAGCCCCAAGCTCCTGGGCTCAACGGATCCTCCTGCCTCAGTCTCCTGAGTAGCCATGACTACAGGGATACACCAACATATCCAGCTCACCTAACCTTTTGCCTTTTGAAACATCACTTTCCCAGCTGTTAAATGACGAATTTGGGGGAATGGTTAAATCAACACTCTCCAAATAGTGCTTCAGAAACATATTCTAGGGTCTTGTTACTATAACTATGGTCCACAGACCCACTGGCGGCATCCGTACGTATCCAGGGAGTTCATTAGAAATATAAAATTGCAGGCCTCATACCAGCCATACTGAATCATTTTAACTGAATCACCAGCATTTTAATAGGATCCTAGTTGATTTGCATGCATATTAAGGTTTGAGAAACACTGCTTCTGGGCAAGACATCTCAAAGGTGATCATAGAATCACTTGGATACAACTTGATACAAACACACCTTTCTAGGTCCTTTCTCCAGTCTCAACCTGAAAGCCTGGGGTGAAAGCTATTTTTTAACTTATATTTAACTTAATATCCCATGGAAATCCACTTCAGTGAATATATGCATTACTTAAATTATGTTTTGTTTATATTATTTCCCTTTAAAATCAAATGATCTCTAAGTGGTATAATTCCAATGAGCTTCCTGGTGTTTTTGTAAACAATAGCTAAGGTGATCATGTCAAGACCCTATGGGTCAATGGATCCCTCAGGGGAACTGTCCCAGATGCCATAGAGGTTTAGCCCACGCAGTTTTTCACAGGTTTTTGTTTGGGGTGTGTGTGTGTGTTTTTTTTTTTTTTTTTTTTTTAGACAGAGTCTCACTCAGGCTAGAGTGCAGTGGCGCGACCTCAGCTCACTACAACCTCCACCTCCCAGGCTCAAACGATCCTCCCACCTCATCCTCCCAAGTAGTTGGGACCACAGGCACATGCCACTGCACCTGCCTAATTTTTGTAATTTTTTTGTAAAGACGGGGTTTCAACATGTTGGCCAGGCTGGTCTCGAACTCCTAGACTCAAGCAATCCACCGGCCTCGGCCTCCCAAAGTGTGGGGATTATAGGCGTGAGCCACTGCACCCAGCCCATGGCAGTTTTAAAACTGGTAATTCTTGCTGGATAATTGGTTAAATGCAGGAAACATAAGGAGCTCTGATGGTGAACTTGAACAATTTAATGAACAATATTAAAATGATACTAATTTTGCAAAGCCCCCTCAAGATGATTGTCTTCAGATTCACAAGCTACATTCATCTATCAAATCCTCATTTAGCACATTAAGATGTCTCTAGTACTTCAAAAACCAATCTTAAAAAGAAGAAACATAGTGAATTATATCCAATTTAGCTTTTCATTTATTGGGAATAAAGACTATCCTCACGCACAGTGTGTCACTTGCAGGAAAGTGCTTACAAATAGCAGCCAGAAATCTCTCTCATCCCCATATAACATGAAAGACATTTTTTTCTAAAGTGCATTTTTTCTTTTCCCTGCAAGCAAATCAAAAGAATTCTAAGCAAGGTCCTAAAGGCAATTCCCCCACCCCCCTGACTTTTGATGCCATTACACTAGTTAAATTTCAATTTACATTTTAATGTACACTGGTCCCCAAGTCAAATGCAATATTTAATGACAAATCATGTCTTGACTTGCATAAACAATTTTAAATAAATTAAAAAGCCTCTCACTTGCTACATGAGAAGAAACTAAATATGTGTTGCAAATATTAGAGATTATATTAAGTACATTGGATAATATAGGCTTCAATAATATTCAGACATATTTTTATTCAACTTGGGAGCTTATTACCACAAAAATATTTTATGATTCTAAAAAGGTGGGAAGTGATAGAAAAGTGTTTTCTGGGGCTAGGCTCAGTGGTTCATGCCTGTAATCCTAGCACTTTGGGAGGCTGCGGAGAAAAAACTGCTTGAGGCCAGGAATTCAAGCAACCTGGGCAACATAGCAAATGCCATCTCTCTCTCTCTCTCTCTCTCTATATATATATATATATATATATATATATATATATATATATATATTTTTTTTTTTTTTTGAGATGGAATTTTGCTCTTGTTGCCCAGGCTGGACTGCAATGGCGTGATCTCAGCTCACTGCAACCTCTGCCTCCTGGGTTCAAGTGATTCTCCTACCTCAGCCTCCCAAGTAGCTGGGATTACAGGCATATGCCACCATATCCGGCTAATTTTTTTATTTGTATTTTTAAATTTTTAATTAATTTTTTTTTTTTTTTTTTTTAAGTAGAGATGGGGTTTCTCCATGTTGGTCAGGCTGATCTTGAACTCCCAACCTCAGGTGATCTGCCCACCTCAGCATCCCAAAGTGCTTGGATTACAGGCGTGAGCCACCGCACCCAGCCTAAGTGTTTTCTATTTTTACCATTGTTTATTCTCTCATGCCTGAGAGAGTTGGGGACGTAGGACTGACCCAGAATAAATTTTTATAGAATCCACATATCCATAATCTATAGAAAAATTACTAGGTTACTAAAATTTTAATTTGATTTGTTTCAGTTAGGATTAATACACCTGCAAGTGAGAGATGGTAGTGGAGAATCAAATATATCATAAAATAATAGCTGATGATTGATAAATGCTCACATGTGCCAGGCACAGTTTTATATATAGTTTACCTCTAACTATCAAAATAATTCTATGAACTAGGCACCCTTTTATCAATGAAAACATTAAGACACATAAATGAAATAATTTTCCTACCATCACTAAACTAAGTAGTGGAACAGAAGTTGGAAACCAACAGGACTCTGGAGTCTGGGTTCCTCCCCATGCGACGCATGTATGAAAGTAGAAACTGCAGGAGCGAAGGCACATGTCAAACATGTGAGGGTGACATGCAGAAGAGCAAAGTGTTTAGAAGGACAGAGAATACTGTACACCACGAATGGCAACGGGAAACTAACAAACGTGTATTTGAGCCATTCTTTGCAACATTTTGAAAGCAAAAACAAGGTTTTTCCCTGGACAAAACCCCTGGAAGTTTCTAGCGGGCCACTGGTAATGAAGAATTAAGTGAGCAAGAAGGGTGGAGATGGGGAGGACAGGCGTGTGCAGAGATCAGGGAGATGCTATTTACAGTAGTTCAGAGTATAGGTCATGTGGGCCTCAGAGAAGTAAAGAACAGGAAAGGAAAAAGTGAGGGTGAGCAGAAAACAATTGAGGGGACGTATGTTGAAATCCCCTCTGCTGTTTTGCAGATAGAGCCTTGAAATTACCTATTTTATCTTGACTCAAGTCAGATGCCCTGGCAGGTCTGACTGACACCACGCTGGGAGCATAGACATGAACTTGTTAAAAGGAGATTAAATGCAAACATATTCCCTCTCTCAGCTGGCCTGCTACTTTAAAGTCATAAAATAATTGTTGGCTAAAATTAATTAACTAAATAACTATAGGAAAATATTTCCCATGGCTCTCACATCAAGAGCCTGGCTTATGAGGTGACCTCTTCTCCCTGGCCTATCAGAACTCAGGCAACACCCAGGAGAGGGCCTCCCCAAACCGTCAGAATGAAGGTGACAGGCGTATTTTAAGAGGAAGATTTCATTTCCCAGGAAACATAAATGTCTCTGCAAATAGCACTTCACTCCTATTCTTAATCCCTAAACCATCAACATCTGCTATGAAGAATCACTTGAGTCCTCAAGTAAATCTTTCTCGCCCTGTATTCTTCATGACACTCTTAAAAGGTGGTATTTGAATAAAACAACAATAACCATGTCTTCCCCCATCTCCCAATTTCTTTCTGGAGGTGATTTTGCAGTCCCAGGCACACAAAGGGGGTTTTATGGGGATCCATAGAGGTGTAATAATGTAAGTGGGGAGGGTTGAGGATATTTTCAAGGAGGAGAAAAAAAGTTTGTGTATTTATGAAACTTTTTAAAAAGTATAAAAACACTAATGCTGAAATATGATAAAGAAATCTTGGTCTCTTCTGAAAAGCAATTTTCTTTCTTTCATACTTTTTTTCCAAGTGTGTATTTTTTTTTTTAATTTTTTTTTTTTTAGTCCTACTTGGGTCAAACTAATGCAGTTTTAAAACCCATTTCTGTGTTTTAAGATTCAGAGAGAAGAGATTGAACAGTAGACTATAAAAATGCCATAATATCTTTAATGTAGTATTTTTGCAGATTTGCTGGAAAGTAAACAGTCATTGCTCAACTTTTCCCATAAGTGTCCCTTGAACTTTGTCATTGATGGCGAACAGCAGAATCCATTTGGGTGAATTTCATTCTCTCAGGAACAGGTTTTCCCTGGCATTGTTGAGCCACCTGCACTCTGACCATCTAGGCAGACTCTCTTAGCCAAACTGATTTGCTGAATGTACTCTGAAGGAAATTATCAAACTTATTTATTTATTTTTTTGAGATACAGTCTCTCTCATTCTGTCACCCAGGTGGGAGTACAGTGGCATGATCTCAGTTCCCTGCAACCTCCACCTCCTGGGTTCAAGCGATTCTCCTGTCTCAGCCTCTCCAGTAGCTGGAATGACAGATGCACACCACCACGCCTGGCTAATTTTGTATTATTAGTAGAGATGGGGTTTTGCCATGTTGTCCAGGCTCATCTCGAACTCCTGATCTCAAGTGATCCTCCCACCTTGGCCTCCCAAAGTGCTGGGATTACAGGCGTGAGCCACTGTGCCACACCTGGTTGGAAATTATCAAACATTTTAAAACACCATTTTAGAAGAGTAAATTTAAGTCCTCTCATTGACATTCTGTAGAAGCATCTGACATCTGTAAAGCCTCTCTTCAGCTCTACTTAACTCTCATTTGTGGTCCTACAAGACAAGGTCACCCACAATGTACTTACAGGCTATGCGCACAGAGGCCTTCCTGCTCTTAGAGGTACCCAGGTGGCTCCACGCCACACACTGGCACCAGTAGTCCTCGGGCCCATGGAAGTCCTCCACCTGTTGCCTGGTAACGTTGATGAACACTTCGCGGACCTTCAAGCCTGATGGTGGGAGAGATAAGAGACAAATCAGCTGAGGCCGTTGCATTTCTCAAACAGAAAGTTAAGGTTAGCCAAACCTTTTCTTTTTAATTAAACAATCCTGTTTTTAATCAAGACAAGGTTTTAATTACTTTGAGAGTAATATATTACTGCTAATTAAATTTCCAGAGCTGATTAGGTTGGAAAGCACACATGTAAAGTATCATCAACCAACTGTGGCTCCCATGAAATAGAATAGTTCTCACAGTACCTTGACTTAGCGCTGTTTGTCTTTCTTTGCTACTACATTCCTCATAGATTTTACACAATGTTAATTGCTAGGATTCTACAAGCCAAAGAGGCCTCCACAAACCAATGTCAGGGACACAGTTCCAAGTTGTTCTAAGCGCCCCTATGTCTGGGTGTGGCAGCTGGGTTGGGTCATTGTAACAGTCTGGCTTAGAAGAAAGAGGAGTCAGTGAACATTTGCAGATGGGGTGACCAGGCTGAAAATCTAAGGAAGGACCAAGGCATCGGCATCAAAGGCTTAGGACAACAAAGCCAATGGGACCAAAAGAAGGAATGAGCACATAGAGGAGACAAGTTGAAATTTTTTTTTTTTTTTGGCAATGGGGGTCTCACTATGTTGACCAGGCAGGTCTCAAATTTCTGGCCTCAAGTAATCCTCCCATCTTGGCCTCCCCAAATGCTGGGATTAGAGGTGTGGGCCACTTTGCCCAGCCACATGTGATATTTTGATACATGTACACAATGATATTTTGATACATGCACACAATATGTAATGATCAGATCAGAGTAACTGGGATATCCCTCACTTAAAATATTTTTTGCCTTTCTGTATTTTTTAATTGATATATCATAGCAGTACACATAAACCAAGTTAGTCTTAAAGCCCTGAGAAGAGAACCCAGGGAGGTCCCCATAGCAATGGTATGAGGAGGTGAAGAAAGAGGGGTTTTTATAGAAAGAGTGGCTAAGGGCACAGCAGTGAACTGAGATGCAGCTATAAGACCATAACCTTTTAATGGTTTTTTTTTGTTGTTGTTGTTACTTTACATCCTCCTTCTAAAATTAAACAAACTGTTTGGTGCTTCTAACTGGAGAGCATGAGCTTCTTCTCCACCTTTGACCAAGGACTATCAACCTTTCTTTCTTTGGGATGAACAGTTGCCCTGTACCAATGATGGAAGGGGCACCTCACTTGCCTCACCAGTTAACTCATCACAAACAGGGAAGCAGCCTTCACAGCCAGCATGTCCTCTCCATCCAGCACACATTCTCTGAGGTTGTGCCTTTCTCTAGGATGGGCAGGTTGGGAGAAAAAAAGGGGATGCTTATTGAATTCCACCTAACTGCCTCGTGTCATGATAAACCTTGAACCTATGTGCTCTTTACATTTCCACAGTACTCTGTGGTGGTGCATGCTATGGTGTCCCTACTTTGCAGAGGAAAGAACTATGACTCAAGAGAGGCTACATCATTTGTCCACAGTCAGAGTTTGTAAATGAAGGGTCCGGTGTGTGAGCTTGGTGGTCTTACACCAAAACCAGCACTATGTTCAGGTGCCTCTTAACGATTCAATTCTGTCCCTTTATTTTAGTACTGACACTTAATTGTGGCAATAACGTTAATACATGGAACTATTTTTAAATTAAGTACCTAACTATGCTTTTTCCTTTAAGTCCAAAAGAAATTCAGGGGATAGAAGCGTCACTACAATCAAAATGAGTCCAGAAGTCTCGATGGAGGAGGTGGATCATGATTATATCTTGGTTTCAGGATTTAGAAAACAAGAATGAAGGTGTAGGATTAGTCAGGTTGTGGAAACGTTCCCTTCCACCCAATCAATAACGTGTTATTTATAGTGCCTGATGAGAGATGGTCATGGCCACATAAGTCACCATGTGTAGTTTGAGGTACACTTTCTAAATTTGTAGGAGGAACCCACACAACAGAAAATCTTCTTGATGACAGTTGGTAACTCACGTTTCCCCTATTTGTGAAAGTACAAAAGCACTGTGTTTTCCCTGTCAGAGACTATTAGTCCAGAAAGCCGACTCCTAAATCAAATAGGAGAAAGGAAGCCTTAAAGGTGATGATGATGTTGTTCCTGCTGCTTTGTTTTGTCTTTACACTTTAATGAAAGAAGAAATATGAAGGGGGGGGGCAAAGGCCAGGAAAAGGCAGAGTTGGCAGGCAAAGGCAAGAGGGAAGAATGTCACAGAAAGTGGAAATAAAGGAAGGTTTTTAAAAAGTTTCTTAGAAGCAGACAAAAACATATACTGGGGAAAGGACACCCTAATTCAATAAATGGTGCTGGGTAACTGGATCGCCAAATGCAGAAGAATGAAACTGGATACCTCTCACCATATACAACAATTAACTCAAAATGGATTTGAGACTTGAATGTAGGACCTTAAGTTGTAAAAATTCTAGAAGAAAACCTAGAAAAATTATTCTAGACATTGGCCTAGGCAAAGAATTTATGACTAAGAACCAAAAGCAAATGCAATAAAAACAAAAATAAATGAGACAAACTGAAAAGCTTTTGCACAACAAAAGAAACAACAGAGTAAATAGCCAACCTATAGAATGGAGAAAATATTTGTAGACTATACATCTCACAAAGAAGTAATATCCAGAATCTACAAGGGACTCCAGCAAGTCAGCAAGAAAAGACAAATAATCCCACTAAAAAGCAGGCAAACAACACGAACAAATGTTTTTCAGAAGAAGATATATAAGTATCCAACAAAAATAGAAAAAAATGCTCAAGATTACTAATTATAAGAAAATGCAAATTAAAACCACCATAAGCTACCACCTTACCCCAATCAAAATGACCATTATTAAAAGGTCAAAAAATATTAGATGTTGGCATGGATGTGGTGAAAAGGGAATACTTACACACTGTTCATGGAAGCGTAAATCAGTAAAACCTCTGTTGAAAACAGTATGGAGATTTCTCAAAGGACTAAAAGTAGATCTACCACTTGATCCAGTAATCCCACTACTGGGTATCTACCCAAAGAAGAAGTCATTATATCAAGAAGATACCTGAATTCATACGTTTATCGCACCACAATTCATAATTGCAAAGATATGGAATCAAGCTAAGGGCCCATCAACCAACAAATGGACAAAGAAAATGTATTATACCCATATCATGGAGTGCCACTCAGCCATAAAAAAAGAATGAAATCATGTATTTTGTAGTATATTGGATGAAACTGGAGACCATTTTCCTAAATGAAGTAACTCAGGAATGGGAAACCAAATACTGCAAGTTTTCACATATAATTGGGAGCCAAGCCATGGGTATACAGGGCATATGGGGTGGTATAATGGACACTGGATTCTCAGAAGCGGGGAGGATTGGATAGGATGAAGGATATAAAACTACTTATAGGGTACAATGTACACTATTTGAGTGACAAGTACATTAAAAGCCCAGACTTCACCACTATACAATTCATTCGTGTAACCAAAAACCACTTGTACCTCTAAAGCCATTAATTTATTTTGTTTGTTAGGACAGAAAGCAGGCTGGAGTGGAGCATGCATATTAGAAAGTAAAGTTGAGCAGGTTAAAGGGAGGCACTAGACTCTGGAGAAGAGGGCTTGCTTTATGTTTTCCTCTCTGGGCAAATGGTTGATGAGCTCCTTTAAAGAGGAAAAGGCGGAAGAGAGAACATCCATCAAGTGCACACAGGTAGGAGAAGGTAGAGTGACTTTAATATTTCAGAGCTCCTATACTGCAGAACAGGGAGACCTATTAAAACAGAATACACACACACTCTGGGAAGTGGAGTCTCATCAAAAAAGCATTCAATAACCTTTAAGGTCAGAAATGTGTTTAAGCATTTTACCCAACTGCTACAAGAAGACACATTCATCTTTTCAGCATATAACATATTCTCCAGAATGGACCATAAGGTAGGCCACAAAACAAGTCTCAAAAAATTCAAAAAACAAAAAAAATTGAAGAGGAGAGAACACTTCCAAACTCATTCCATGAGGGCAGCATTACCCTGATACCAAAACCAGACAAAGACACAACAACAACAAAAACAAAACTACACACCCATATACTTCATGAACACAGATGCAAAGATCCTCAATGTAATACTAGCAAACCAAATTCAATAACACATCAAAAGGATTATTCACCATAATCAAGCAGGATTGATTTCAGAGAGGTGAGGATATTTCAACATATGCAAATCAATAAACATGACACATCATATTAACAGAACCAAAAATAAGAAAAAGTGATCATTTAAACAGATTCTGAAAAAGCATTTGACAAAATTCAACATCCCTTCATGATAAAATCCTCAAAAAACTATACATAGAAAGAACATACCTCAAACAATAAAGGCCATATATGACAAACCTACAGCTAACAACCTACTGAACAGAGAAACACTGAAAGCCTTTTCCCTTAATCTGAAACACAACAAGGATGTCCACTTTTATATTTTTATTCAACATAGTACTGGAAGTCATAGCTAGAGCAATCAGGGAAGAGAAACAAAGAAAAGGCATCCATTTGGAGAGGAAGAAGTCAAATTAGCCTTGTTGGTAGATAACTTGATCTTTTTTTTTTTTTTTTTTTTTTTTTTTGAGACGGAGTCTCGCTCTGTAGCCCAGGCTGGAGTGCAGTGGCCGGATCTTAACTCACTGCAAGCTCCGCCTCCCGGGTTCACACCATTCTCCGGCCTCAGCCTCCCGAGTAGCTGGGACTACAGGCGCCCGCCACCTCCCCCGGCTAGTTTTTTGTATTTCTTAGTAGAGACGGGGTTTCACCGTGTTAGCCAGGATGGTCTCAATCTCCTGACCTCGTGATCCACCCGTCTCGGCCTCCCAAAGTGCTGGGATTATATTTAGAAAAATGTAAAGACTCCACCAAGAAACATTGGAACTGATAACTGAATTCTGTATAGTTGCAGAATACAAAATCTATGTACAAATATCAGTAGCAATTAAATATGTTAGTGGTGAATAATCTAAAAAAGAAATCAAGAAAGCAATCTCATTTACAATAGCCCCCAACCGCCCCCCCAACAAAAAAGATACCTGGGAATAAACTTAACCAAAGATATGTAAGATCTCTACAAAGAAAATGATAAAACTCTGGTGAAGGAAATTGAAGAAGACATACACAAAAGTAAAGATATTCCATGTTCATGGATTGCAAGAATTAATGTTATTAAAATGTCAATACTACACAAAGCAATGCACAGATTCAAGACACTCCCTATTAAAATACCAATGACATCTTTCTCAAACATAGGAAAAGCAATCCTAAAATTTGTATGGACCCATAAAAATCTCTGAATAGCTAAGGCCAAAGGTATCAAGAACACTGAGGAAAGGATAGTATCTTCAATAAATGGTTCTGGGAAAACTTGATATCCATATACAGAACATTGAAATTAGACCCTTATCTCTCACCATATACAAAAGTCAGATCAAAATAAAAACAAATCTAAGACATGAAACTATGAAATCACTCAAAGAAAACATTGAAGAAACTCTCCAGGACACTGGTTGAGGCAAAAATTTATTTAATAAGTCCTTAAAAGCACAGGTAACCAATGTAAAAATAGAAATATAGGATTACATCAAGCTAAAAAGCTTCTGCACTACAAAGGAAATAAACAACTAAGAGACAATCCACAGAAAATGAGAAAACATTTGCAAATTATCTATCTGACAAGGGATTAATAACCAGAATATAAAAGAAGTTCAAACAACTCAATAGCAAAAAACAGAACAAAAGATTTAAAAATGGGCAAAAGATCAAGACCTGAATAGACATTTGTCAAAAGAGGACATACACATGGCCAAAAAATATATTCTAAAATAGCCAACATCACTAAGCATCAGGGAAATGCAAATCAAAACCACAACTTATCCCAGTTAAAATGTTTTTTGTCAAAAAGACAAAAAAAGATAGATGCTAGAGAGGATGTGGAGACAGAGAACCCTCATACACCATTTTTGGGGATGTAAATTAATACAGTCACTATAGAAGGCAGTACAAAGGTTCCTTGAAAAACACAAATTATATCCTCCATATGATTCAGTCATCCCACTACTAGGCATATATATCCTCTCAAAAAGGAAATCAATATATCAAAGAGATATCTGCAACCCCATGTGTATTAGACTATCCACAATAGTCAAAATATGGAATCAACCAAGTATCCATAAAGGAATGAAGAAAACGCAGTATGTATATATATTTATATATATACACACATACACACACACACACACCATGAAATATTATTCAACCATATAAAGGAATAAAATCTTGTCATTTGTAGCAACATGAATGAAACTGGAGGTCATAAGTGCAATAAGCCAAGCACAGACGCAAATATCACACGTTCTTACTCATACGTGGGAACTGAAAAAGTGGATCTCAGGAAAATAGAGAGTAGACTGGTGGTTACCAAAGGTCAAGAAGGGAGATGAGGAGAGAAGACAGGTTGAAGAATGGGTAATAAAATATAGTTAAGTAGAAGGACTAAAATCCAGTGTTTGACAGTCCAGTAGAGTGACAATAGTTAACAATAATTTATTGCATATTTCAAAATTGCTAGAAAAGAGGAATTTGAATATTCCCAGTAGAAACATAAATGTTTGAGGTGATGGATATTCCTATTATCCTGATTTGATTATTAGCCATTATATGAAGGTATCAAAATATCACTTGTGCCCCAAAATATGTAAATTATGTATTAATTAAAAAGAAGAAATAGGTTCAAGCTAATGGGAAGAACTTTCATTTTTTCACTTTCCTCATCTTATAAGAATATCAAAGCTATCGATTTTTTTCAGCTTGAAGATGAAGACCAGCACCATCTCAAAATGATTCAGGGTTATCATGTTTATAAAGTAGGGAATGTCCAAATCCAAATCACAAAACTTGCTGTGATTTAATCTTGGCATCATGGTATTTTAAGAATACCCAGGATTTTTTTCAATAAAGTGTTTTAATAGATTTATACATGGAAGTGACTTTTATGAAGGAAGAAGTTGACACTCACAGGTCCCGAGAGACAGGAGGCACAGCAAGCCATGTAGAGCCACATGGATAAGCATGGGGGTCTTTTAGGAGGCAGAAGGGGTGGGAGAACATGTGGCCAAGAGCCTTTCCATTGTGGTTTGCATGTGAAGAAACAATATACTGGGATTGGCTAGCTTGCATTATGTCAGTGGCTCTGGGGCATCCTGGCTACCCTAGTCCTGGGGTTAGGGCAGGAGAACAGTGATCTGGAGTATAAGAGTTCCATAGAAATGGTAGTTAGGGGTGTGGCCTCTGGATCGCTTGGTTTGCGTATGAAAGGCCAATTCACAGGCAAGTTGTTTGATCTCTTTAAAAATTAGCCAGCCCTGGGCAGAGCGGTCCCTACAGGGTCAGCAAGGCCCCAACTAGAAAACGTGGTCACATAGACAAAGAGCGGCACACTGTGCTTTGGAAAGCATAAACAAGGGACCAGGGCACCCTACTATGAAGATTATATCTGGTCTTACCCCATTCTTGTCAGGAGGTTTTGCAACCCCTCATTCAGGCAAACACAGTTGGAAGGAAAATGCTGAAGTGAAGGTTTCAAATTTAGGATGGCTCAGTTACCAGCAGAGGCTCCCCATGTGATCAGCAGAGCAAAGTGCACATAAAACAACTGCTTCCAAACACAGTATTTTCCCAACCGGTGGCATCAGAGTGACAAGCTTCTTTAAAAGGCCACAAGTGACATGACCATCTCACAAAAGGTATATTATCTCTCTAGATTAGGCCTTCTTCTAACATGAGGTCTTCAGTTTTATCAAACCATCCCCTCTAAAAGAAGCCTTGGCAAATCATGAATTCTTTATATCTATTATCTTTTCCCCCTAACATAACAAGAAATAATTGTTGAATAAGATGTTTTAAATACATTCTTTCTCAAATCCTCACTGATCAAATGATACACATACAAATACACATTTACATATGCAGTATACATGTATACATACCCATATACACATATGTAATAGTATGAGTGTGTGTATATATATACACACACATACATATACATGATATATTCACACGAGAAATATCCAAGGAATGTGACTTTAAGAAAAATGCTCTTCCGTATCTCTTCCTCCATTGAATTTCATGTAACAGTGTTCATGCAGAAACGGCTATCTACTTCTGTATCTCCAGAGATGGCAGCTAACTTGTTCACAGAAAATGCTACAGGGGAGTGGAAGTTCCAGGCAAATAAAAAAACGGCATGTCATAAATAAGAGTAGCATTGTACCCGATAACTGGTGTAACTCTAATAAGCATAGAAAAGTCCAACCCTTTAAATTATTGTGCAAATTATAACCATCAGCCTTTGTTGTGGAGTAGAGTCTTAGAGAATATACAAATATGACTATGATACTGATATGCTAATAAGCTTTCTAGGCCGTTGGATGGTTTAGTTGTAGATAGACTAATGTTGGCAGCAGATGAATAATTGCTCTGCATGTACCAAACATAACGGAGCAGCACAGAACTTCATCATTTGTCAGCTTTATTTGTTTAAATGAGAAAAAATGCTGACAGCAGTTATTGCTATAATCCCCTTATTTATCAGATAGAAAACACTAGTTACTCTTAGCAGGTCTAATCCTGTTGGGAGACTAAAAGTTAAAGGATTTTCAAACTAATTGAAGGTATATACTTCACTGTGCAAGGAAGAGAAATGTAAAATAGAGGAGGGAAGAAATGGAGAGGGGAAAATAAATAAAACGCTTTATTTCTGATCAACTTTTAATAAAAGGGTGACAGTCATAGTCTAAGATCCTAACTTGTTCTGGACAAAATAGAGAATTTTGGAATAGTATTTAACATTCAGCACCATGCCAACCCCAGCCCGGTGCCTACCAACAGCTGGCCCTGAGCTTTTTATCCATTGCTCCTTATGGCACTGACAAAGCCCATCAGCAACATCCTGCTGTGGTTACCGTTTCCAGCCAGTTCTCAAACATACCTGGTGATGGGCACTTGGGGAGGAATTTGATACAGTTCTCAAATGCTTGCCTCCCCACTCAGCCTTACTGCTTCAATCATTTGGAAGTTCTCTGTAGTAGGATGCTCGGCTTACCAACTGGAATCAATAGATTCAAGAAGGAAGTGAGAATCCCTCCCTCTAAGACGTTTATCATATCCCCAACCATACAGAAGCAGTAAATGACCAGCTAACTAGGTTTTGGTAGAATCATTTTCTCATCCCAGTCTCGGTGCCTGTTTTCTGGGACTTTTTCAGTTCAATGTTTCACTTTCTTTGTATCTCATTTTTCACATTATAGCGCTTCATGATCGGGGCTGAGAAAGTGAGTATTCTATTCTTTGTAGACAAAGTGCCAAAGAATTATTCCAATACAACTTCATGAGTAATGCAGGGCCTTGCTCAGTTCTCTGAGAGAGAAACAAAGCAATCTAACTCCCTTGAAAAGCAATAGACTTCTTTTTTTTTTTTTTTTTTTTTCTTTTTCCTAGAGACAGAGTCTTGCTCTGTCGCCCAAACTGGAGTTCTATGCTGTGATCTCGGCTCACTGCAACCTCCATCTTTCAGTTCAAGCAATACTTGTGCCTCAGCCTCCCTAGTAGCTGGGATCACAGGAATGCACCATCACACCCACCTAGTTTTTGTGTTTTTAGTAGAGATGGGGTTTTGCCTTGTTGACCAGGCTGGTCTGGACTCCAGGCGTCAAGTGACCCACCCACCTTGGCCTCCAAAAGTGCTTGGATTACAGGCATGAGCCACTGTGCCTGGCCTGAAAAGCAATATTCTCCTATATTCGAGAGTTTTCTTGAAAGAACCACGAACTTCCAGAGTTTTTCAACCCCTCTGATGCCTGGATTTGGCTGAGATATCCTCTCTTACTCTGATGTCTCCTGAGCAGACAGAAAGCCATTTCAACTAGAAAAAGTGAGTCTTCCACTTACATAAGGGAATGTTTTCCACTTGTCTCCTACTGCTTCAGGATCAGAGCATCGAAAACTATACTTCAACAATGAGATACTCCCTCATATTTTGAATAACACATTGTTATTATCATTATTAGTTATATAGTATTTGCATGGCCCTTTACTTTTATTAATACCATCACAGGCATTTTGGTCTTTCATCTTAACATCGTGTTACTATTATTTCTATTTTTTAGTATTATTATTTTGCCACAGGTCCCCTACCATAAGCAATAGATCAAAGATGTCATAAGGTTGATGACATATTTCTCTGGAAAGACAATTATTGAGCACCCTGTATGTGCCTGTCACTGTTTTGCTCTTGTCGCCCAGGCTGGAGTACAGTGGCACGATCTTGGCTCACTGCAACTCCCACCTCCCAGGTTCAGGTGACTCTTCTGACTCAGCCTCACAAGTAGGTGGGATTACAGGTGCCCGCCACCATGCCTGGCTAATTTTTATATATTTAGTAGAGACAGGGTTTCACCATGTTGACCAGGCTGGTCTTGAACTTCTGACATCAGGTGATCCACCCACCTTGGCCTCCCAAAGTGCTGGGATTACAGGGGTGAGCCACCGTGCCCAGCCCTGGAGAGGGAGACATTTTAACATGCTCCAACAATGCCCAATGTGACAACAGTCATGACAGCAGAAGCACAGGCTGCTACAAGATCATACAAGAGGCTGAGTGCCATTCTACCTACGACTTGAAGGCGCTGTCCTTATTCAATATATAGCCTGGCTTCTAGACCACAGCTCTGGGGACTCCGGTAAGGACACATGTATCTCACACACATTTGAAGTTTCAAAACCGACAGATAGGAAGAAATGTCATGGAACTGTACCTCCATATCTTGAGACAGCTTAGATGTCTTTAGGCCAACATAGTACTGAAAGTAGTAAATTAAATACAAAAACGAAAAGGCAGAACAATGTTTCATTTTACTGGCAGATAATTAACTAGGGCTAAATGTCTTTTATCACTTCATCCTAGCAACAAGATAAAATGTATCTTGACCAAAAATAAAATAGTTATCCTTTGAATGTGCATGTGCGCTATGCCTAATGAATAGTCTTTTGTTTTCCCAGGATAATAACCACTCCACATATTCCTTAGAAGCACTGCGAGTTCAGTCTTAAGTACAGAAACAAAGAATACACCCAAGCTCTCCAGTTTCTTCCACACCAGAGATTAGAATTAATCAGCTCAGATGTGTCTGGTAAAGGAAAGCAAATTAACTTGATAGCGTTGTCTAACAACAGCAAGAAGAGAAACTTAAGAGGCAGAAGTGGACATGGAAGGGTTGTTTAGAAAACGCATCCCATGAATGACTCACTCCCATGTCATACTCACAACATTGTGGGCAACATGGTCATGATTTCCAATCCTGTTGCTTCAATCAATGACTTTCCATTCCTGCAGTCACTGAAATCATCTCCCGCTAGTAGCTTATGACCTGAGGTCAGGACAAATATTGTACCACTTGTACCACCCACAGTGCTACTGTCAGAGGCATTCCAACCACAGCAACTCCATTTTAAGTGAGGGCTAGGAAAATGAGGCTGGAACTTGCCGGGCTGCATTCCCACAGAGTTACGCATTCCTTGTCTCTAGATGTTGATGGTTAGGGGAACAAATTAATAATGTTTACTAAACAAACCCAAACTTGGGGGTGTCCAGATATCCTGATATCTGGAGAACAAAGGCATTCCTAATTTTGCTTTAAAGATAGTAATATTGATTCTTGCAAAATATAGTAATTAAGAAAATTAATCATTTATCACAAACCCTTATAGCAGAACACATCTACCCACATATACAAGCATTGTACCTCTAGTGGATGCGTTCCTCCTCTTACTTTCAGGAACGTCCTAGTCTGTCTACGGAGTAGCTGTACTTTCAGCACTTTACTTTCTTAATAAACTTGCTTTTACTTTGCACTGCACACTTTCCCTGAATTCTTTCTTGCGCAAGATCCAAGAATCCTCTCTTGGGGTCTAGATCTGGAGCCCTTTTCTGTAACACTGCCATGGACTCTGAGGGTAACATACATCCACAATGCGACCTGAATGATTGAATCACATGCAAGTAAGGCAATGTTACTCTAGGAAGGGCAAATATTTACCTGCCAATAATATTAGCCCTGTTATCTTCTTGGAATGCAAAATTCTACAATTATATATTTGTTTTTTGAATCATAATCACCAGACACTTGTCTCATTCAAAAAGAAGAATAAAATAGCTGTTTTATATTCATCATTTTGAAGGCTAGTCTTGACTAAGCATTTGCTGTACACTAGCCCCTGGGCTAAGCATGTCACGTGTATTAGGTGCTATGTGATGGTGGATACAATTATCACTGCCATTTTATACACGGAGGAACGAAGGAGAAAGGAAGCTCAATTCCACATCTATCTGAAAAATAGGTAAATGGAGAGCCTGATTTCAAACATTGCTTCCTCTACACCAAAACCCATGTTCTTAACAATTAGGCTAACCTCAGATTTCATTCTCTCTCTCTCTCTCTGTCTGTCTGTGTGTGTGTGCGTGTGTGTTTTGTTTTTTAGAGATCTTTATAATTATTTGTTTTTGTTTTTCATGTTTTTTTGAGACAGAGTCGTGCTCTGTTTCCAGGCTGGAGTGCAGTGGCACGATCTCAACTCACTGCAACCTCTACCTTTCGGGTTCAAGTGATTCTCCTACGTCAGCCTCCCAAGTAGCTGGGACTACAGGTGTGCATCACCACAGCCAGCTTATTTTTGTATTTTTAGTAGAGATGGGGTTTCAGCATGTTGGTCAGGCTGGTCTCGATCTCTTGACCTTGTGATCCACCCACCTCGGCCTCCCAAAGTGCTGGGATTACAGGCATGAGCAACTGTGCCCAGCCTGTCATTTGTATTTTAAATCAATGTACACACTTCTTAATGTGTGAACTGAAGAGACTGGTCAAGAATTTACACTTTGAGACAAACGTATGGTCGATATCAGAAATTATTAAATTATATAAAGTGATTAGCTGATTTCTATCACTGCTAAGGATGGATGAGAGTAAATAATCTCCTTATTTCCATTTTGTAGGAAAAGTTAAATTATCTATAGGAAACAAGGCCTTCATACTCTGCCAGTTTATGTAGGGAATTCATAATATTTTCCTGAAAACCTTTTAAGAATATGTCAGTCTTCTCTGAGAAGTAGAGTGATGAGCACGATGAAATCTAAGGTGGGGAGGAAGAAGCCTTCCATAAAAGTGAGTTTTAAACCCACAAACTGTCAATGAAACACTTGAGAGATTATTTCTGTGTTATGTGGCCTAAAATATATGCTTCCTAAATGTACTTTAGTGACGTGAATCATTGAAGATACTTTCAAATTAATGGTTTTCTGGAAGATACTATATTCAAATCCCCATCACCAGCATAGCGACATTCTAAGATATAAACTTTTAAGATTTAATACATTTTTATTTCTATTCTTCTCCCTTTTCTCAATACAATCCATTAACCTTTTTTCCCCAGAGAGTGACTCCAGTTGTTTAAAAAGGAAATCACACACAATGAGGTCCCTGAAATGAAATTCTTTAAGAAGAAAAATATTAGTTTACTGGAGTTGAGACTTTTCCCATAACACATTGGAATACACATTATTTCACTCATTAGAATTCGATATCTCTGAGGTGGAATAAGAGCCACAGCGTGTTGTTAAGAGAATTCCTATTTTTATTGAACAGTAAAGAAGTGGTTTAGCTTATTGATAATTCCAGCTCCCCACAGCCCACATAATCTTGATTGCCAAGATATGTTTGGTTTGTGGTTGTTTACTATTGTGTGTATGATATACATGTGTCTGCCTGTTTAGATTAAAGCTCTAATTTCTGCATTACTGCATACTCCATCCTTTTCACAGGGGCACGATTCCTGGGTTGAGATTACTTCTCAACTCTGAGCTTCCAGATGTTAACAGAAGAACAACACAAGGAAGACGAGTTCCCATATTTCCAAATGAAATGAGGCAGAACAAATGAAAGAGGATCCTTTGGCTAGTGCAGAGAACTGCAAGTGTACGTTACTAAGAGGTATAGCCTTGTCTGTGCAAACACAGTAACTCATGTCAAATAAATTGTACTTTTTGCAGGAAAGAACTCTAGCTCTGGGTTTTCCAAGCTAAATTGCATGAAAACACACAATCCTTTTTCTTCTTATTTGAACTGTTAGATGACAGGGCCAAATTACCAGAAAGACCAAAGGCAGTTTGCAGCCTTTAACAACTGAAAGGACTTATTGCTTCCAATTTAGGAACACAAAAGATTCTGTGTGTACTCCAAACACTCCCAGGTCCTATGCATTTCCCATTGGTTCTGTGAAGACAGAATGCCTGTAAGTAAAAAGAATTATCACAAATTTCTCTAGAATTTCAGAAATGGAGAGTATGTTGTGCAAACAGACATAAGGAATTACTTTCGACAGGACTTACGACAACAGGGACAGTTGTCTCTGTCTCTCTGGTCAAATGTGGTCCCATTGTCCTTGACTTCTCAGTGACATTCACTCCTATTAGACTGGCAGGAATTATTTTACAGATCCAGTCAAAAGCCATTAAGTCTATAAAGGTAGTCAAGTCCTGTTTCCCAGCTCTGCCTTGGAGAACCCAAGGGAGGTAATGCATCTATTTTTCAATACCTGAGGCCATTTTGTTTCCAACCTAAATTGCACTTAGGTATTGTTTTGGGGTATAATATCTCCACTCATCTTGTTCTTGTTTCCACAATTCTACTATTAATACAGAGCTTAGGAAACGTAATTGCAGTGTGTGGTAGATAGTGATTTTCATTAACTACACTGAAGAAAACTGTTTAGGGAGAGACATTTCTTTTGCATTGATTCGATCAAAATGACTTGGAAGAAAAGGTTGTGCTTATTAAGTTCTTTACAAAAACGTAACTGCTAAAATTTAAATTCTTTCTCAACAGCATATTTTTAAAAATCGGTATATAATCTCCTCAGATTTTGTCATTTATGAATCTTTTTGTTCTGCTCAGTGTCTTTGAAATAAGTCTATTGGCTTTCTTTCTTTTTTTTTTTTTTTTAATGAAATAGGAGGAAATTTCTACGCGGAGGTAGAGAATGTAATCAAAAATGCTATCCACATGACATGGAGTTGCCTAGCAATGCTAGGGGAATTAAAAGGGGAAAGCAATAACAAAACAGAATGTAGTGAAATTAGAATAGGGTGCACTGTTGAACTGGCTTGCAATAGTTAAAGAGGTCTTTATATGAGAAGGGATATAAGATTTTTCTAGCAGTGGTAAAAGAAATGGCTGATAATTTTACAATGTTCTTTCTCTCTTTCATTTGGAAGAGTTTGCCCATTGGGATTCGACTATTTTGAGTTCATTGCTGGGCAAAATCTAGGACAGAGACATCTGATGATAAAACATACAGCCCCAGTGAGCCACTGGTATTTGAGTCCTTTTTAATTGTACTAATTGAGTAAAAGACACATAAACCTGTCATATTCTGCCATTGTTTTGTAGGCTTTTGCTTATATGGTAGATGTCATTCCCTTGGTTGCCCTCTCCCAAACTCCAGTGTTTTCCTTTGAATTTTTAATGTCAATGTAAGTGAGACTGCTTTTGTCTCTGACTCAACCTCTCCCAGCACCAGGCCTATCCATCTAGGTCTCTCCTGGGTCCCAGTCTTGGGAGTACAAGATCAGAGACATTCCTGAAACCAAGATTCAATTTGTTCTCTACTTTCCCCATCAAAATGCCAAATCCTTCCTTCAAAATGAAAACTGTACCAACAATCCTGGAAATGTCTGTCATTGCTTGCTATAAACTTTTGTCTAACAGTGCCAGAAACATGACCCAAGTTAAGGGGTTGGCTTTTATGAAGATGGAAGAAATGGTCAGGAATAAAGAAATTCTAATGATATTTGTATAGGATGATACACATGGGTGATGGAAACCCTAAATAGATTCATAATGGAAAATGAAGAGCCATGTACTTCAATCCATCCTTATGTCAGCAAGAAAATCTGTCAATATTTTGATCTGGGAGAAAAGTATAGAAATCTATAGGCAAAAGTGGTTTATGATGTTGAAGAAATTCATCCTAAGGAGAAATCAGGAGATCTGGGTTCTTGAAACAGCTATGCCATGAACTCATTGTATCTCTTGAATCTTAACATTTTTAATGTGCAAAATAGGGCTGTTAGATTATCATTAAACTCTCTCCCAGTTCTTACATTTAGATTCTAGGATTCTAACGTGCTTTGGTCTGAAGAACATCTCTAAAAGGGCACTTTTTTTTCTACCTCCTACTAATTCCAATTTGGAATGAATAGGGAATTATCATAGGATTTTAGGTGTTTCTCTACTTTTTGGACTTTTGAATTTACACTGCAATCCTACAGTAGTTCAGAACTGTGTAAGGATTAGCACCCTTTCTTTACATGTAAATAAGATGTTTAGTTCTTGGCCCTTTTCTATATTGATAGAGTTTTACCTACAGATCTTTTTGAGATAACGTTTTCCTTTTGCTTTGAAACACAGCATCCCCTGGTTACTTCTATTGTTTTCTTTTCTTTTCTTTCTTTCTTTTTTTTTTTTTTTTTTTTTTTTGAGACAGAGTCTTGCTCTGCTCTGTTGTCCAGCTGCAGTGCAGTGGTACGATCTTGGCTCTCTGCAACCTCCACAGTTCAAGCAATTTTCCTGCCTTAGCCTCCTGAGTAGCTGGGACTACAGGTGCCCACCACCACCCCCAGCTAATTTTTGTATTTTTATTAGCAACGGGGTTTCACCATATTGGCCAGGCTGGTCTCAAACCCCTGACCTTGTGGTCCACCCACTTCAGCCTCCCAAAGTGCTGGGATTACAGGAGTCACCGTGCCTGGCTCCCCTGGTTACTTCTTTGCTGAAGGCTGATACGCCTGTCTCTGTCTTCTGAAGAGGTATATCTCTAGGTCTACTTCCTTTTCATATTGACCCTTCACCTCTAACAACTCTTGCACCCACATGGCTTCATTCTTTACTAATGATTCTCAAATCTACTCTTCTACCACCTAATTCTATCAAGTTCCAAATCTATATCTCTTCATTATATACCATAAGCACTTCAAATTTAGATTGTCAAACTATGATCTCAGATTTTTCTCCTTGTTAATGCAATTACTTACATTCTGGTTGTTATTTCTGTGCCGTCCCCCCTCTCAAACCAGTTCTTACCTTCTCTCACCTGAATTATCCATGTCTCCTAGCTCCCTTGTTCTGGTGTCTGCTTACCAGCGTTTCTTCCAGATTCATTCTTTAAAGCAGAGCTCCAGCCACTACATACCCGTCTATCAGTATGATCGATCACCACAACCAAAATACCCATAAAACTAAGGACTCCACACTCTTATTTGAGGCCTTTCATGCCATTGATTAAACTGAATTTTCTAGCCACTGGCTGCTATTCTTGTACATAAATTTTATATTTTAACAAAACCAAATGTTTTGCTGAACATATACTAAGCTTTCTTCATTTACTAATGTTTGTGACCTTCAGGCCACTAAAACTCCTCTCTCCCCTATAGAGTGTGACATCAATTTTGTCCATCTTAGTTACATATTCATCAATGTCCCTTTCTACTGCTATCAAGTTTACAATACCTTTCCTGATAGTCCTAGTTAGATGTAATTTAAGAAACAAATCTTCTGTAGAATCATACTCTTCTCATCAGATATTTATCCTAACTTCATCTGCACTGCATTTATGGGTATATTTGTCTTATCTCTATCACTACCTGTAACACCTACCTATATGGGCTATTATCTTATCTCTCTCTGAATACTCTGTAATACTCTGAATACCTTGTTATATAGAATATCATTGCTATATAGTTAATAAAGTAGGCTGATTTGAAACTTCAGAGTTATACTGATGTTTTCTGACTTATTCAAAAATCTGATATCTAGTGAGTTGACCAAGTCAAGTAGTTGACCATCTAAAAAAATCAACAATCTACTGTGTGACCTGTTACGGGAAGTCAGGGACCCCGAATGGAGGAACCGGCTGGAGCCGTGGCAGAGGAACATAAATTGTGAAGATTTCATCATAATATGGACATTTATCAGTTCTCAAATAATACTGTTATAATTTCTTATGCCCATCTTTAATCTCTTAATCCTGTTATATTCGTAAGCTGAAGATGTACGTCACCACAGGACCACAGTGATAATTGTATTAACTGTAAAAATTGATTGTAAAACATATGTGTTTGAACAATATGAAATCAGTGCACCTTGAAAAATAACAGAATAACAGTGATTTTTAGGGAACAAGGGAAGATAACCATAAGGTCTGACTGCCTGTGGGGTTGGGCAAAAAGAGTCATATTTCTCTTCTTGCAGAGAGCCTATAAATGGACATGCAAGTAGGAAACATATCACTAAATTCTTTTCCTAGCAAGAAATATGAAAATTAATACCCTAAGAAAAAATTGTGTTCCTGTGGGGAGGTCTATAAATGGCCACTCTGGGAATGTTTGTCTTATGCAGTTGAGATAAGGACTGAGATATGCCCTGGTCTCCGGCAGAACCCTCAGGCTTACTGAGTTCCTGTAGAAAACTCAGGGTTTGGAAAACTCAGCCATGGTAAATTTGTGGTCAGACTGGTTCTCTACTCTCAAATACTGTTTTCTGAAGTTTAAGGTGTTTATCAAGACAATACGTGCACCGCTGAACACAGACCCTTATCAGTGGTTCTGCTTTTGCCCTTTGCCCTGTGATCTTTGTTGGACCCTTATCAGTGGTCCTGCTTTTGCCCTTTGCCCTGTTCCTGCAGAAGCATGTGATCTTTGTTAGACTCTTATCAGTAGTTCTGCTTTTTACTCTTTGAAGTATGTGATCTTTGTACCTACTCTCTGTTCTTACACTGCCTCCCCTTTTGAAACCCTTAATAAAAACTTGCTGGTCTGAGACTTGGGCAGGCATCACGGTCCTACCGATATGTGATGTCACATCTAGTGGTCCAGCTGTAAAATTCCTCTCTTTATACTGTCTCTCTTTATTTCTCATCCGGCTGACACTTATAGAAAATAGAAAGAACCTACGTTGAAATATTGGGGGTAGGTTCTCCCAATAGTGACCAGATTGGATCTTGTCTGAGAAAGCAAAGTTCAAAAGCATGTATTATTTCTGTCAACATTAAAATATAAAAAGGTATACATTTTGAAGGCTTTGAGTCAAATTATCTCACTTTGACATCCAGGGCAGGCACTTTACTTAATCTCTTTGAGCCTTAGTTTCCTTGTCTATAACAAGATAATAATAGCATTATCTACTGCAGGGGACTGTTGAAGAAAACTGAACAAGATAATAATGCCTGTCAAGTGCTTAAAGTCTGATATATAGTAAGTACTCAATATGTATTAGCTAGTATAAACATAATTTCCATCATCACCACTTATCAGCCAAATTCACCAATAATTTACTAATAATGTAAAGATGGTCCCACAATTCTTTCATATTGGAGATCCTGCTAGAATATGGTAACCTAATTTGGGATCTGCCACTACACCATAGTCAAAAAAAAAAAAAAAAAAAAAAAAAAGGACTCAGAAACCAACTGTGGAGAATAAAGTGCAAAGAATAAAATCTAGGAAAGATTAAAGAAACTCAAATCATGCTGCTTAACAAGGGGTTTGATGCAAGATTTAATATTTGTCCTAAAATATATTCAGAATTCTGCAAACAAAAACAGTGACTCCCTGGTTTTATTTCCAGTGATATTCACTTCCATTAACTTCCAAATTTTTAAACACCAAAATTTGGTGTTTAAAGTTATATACAGCAAGAAAAAAAATGCCTCTGCATCATATTAGAAGAGACTACCAAGGCAGCTGTGGGGTCATTTGAAGAAAATAATTGTATCTTATATGCCGGGAGTGATGTAACTATGACCTCATTCACACGAGGCGATGGGGGGAGGGGGTGATTTCCAGTCTTTCCCAGATACATAACCACAGGAGAACCCAAAGAATCACCATGGCTGCTTCTGACTGCTGCACGTTCCTACCTGAGCTCTCGTCCAGACTCTCTTCAGAGACATGCTCGTTCTGATGGACCCACTCGCCGTTGCATTTGAAGAATATCTGCATGGCTGGCCTCGCTTTGCACCTGAGTGCAATAGGGTTGCTCTTGATAATATAAGCATCATCTGGCTCCTCTATGAAATGAGGCAGTGTCCCGGGAGCTGATGGGATGGACTCAGGAAGGGCTTCGCCATTGTCAGTTCCTGTGAAATCAAAGAGGACATCAGAACACAGCCTACACTGATAGCACATACACCAGGACACAACGGCAAACCCACACCAGCTCTAAGATTCTGTGCTGGAGAAATCTCCACTGTATTAATAAAGCATGCTTGTAGAACCGGCGTAGATGAATTATCTTCTAGAAGGTGAACTAAGAGGATACAGGGCCTCCAGCTAGCCATGGCTTCAGTGTTATTGGATGAAGCATTAAAATGAATAGGACACCCCTCAAATTTCTGTTTTGAATCTGAGCATCTTTGCAGAAACAACTGAGATAAACATCTGTGAGGTGAGAGGCTCTGGTGAATGGTTACCTGAAAGGGCTAAGCACAACCTCAAGCTGCTTCAAAACTGAAAAAATGGTAAGAATAGATGTTGTTCTCCCACACATATATGTGGATGACAAGGATGATGACAGAGGATACTCAGCCATAAAATATAGTCAAAAGATTCCAAATAGTCTGCTTTCTTTACCTGTGAAACTGTGGAGATTGTCTGGCAATCTGTCTTGGATCTTGGATAACTCACCAGCTCACCGCCCCTTCAAAGGGAATGTGATTCCATTCTGCTTTCCTTTGGCCCACCCTCTGCCCCCAGCAACCTTCCACCATATATGATGGACTGCACTACCGAGGGTGAGAACTAACAGAAATCACTAATAGTTCTGAGCTTATAGCCGACAGCTATAATTACATTTGTTCAAGTGAAAGGAATAAACTGGACTCTCCCCTAACCTTAGGAAATGGAGGAAGCAATATAAAAAGGTAAGTGCAGGAAGGAAAACTGTACTTCCCTGTTTCTTCATAGAGTGAGCAAAGACTTAAGTCCCAGGAAACTGCCACAAAATCAAAGGCAGGAGGATGTGATTGCTGAGCACAGTGAATAGGACAAGGAAGAGTGGCATCTTGTACCCTGAAAAGGCCCACCCTCAATCTGGGTGGGTACCATCTAATCAGCTGCCAGTGTGGCCAGAATAACAGCAGGTAGAAGAACATGGAAAGACTAGACTGGTTGAATCTTCTGGCCTATATCTTTCTCCCATGCTGGATGCTTCCTGCCTTTGAACATCAGACTCCAAGTTCTTCAATTTTGGGACCTAAACTGGCTTCCTTGCTCCTCAGCTTGCAGATGGCCTATTGTGGGACCTCACCTTTGTGATCCTGAGTCAATACTCCTTAAGCAACTCCCCTTTATACATCTATCCTATTAGTTCTGTCCCTCTAGAGAACCCCGCCTAATGCACTCACCCATCAGATCCAACTCTGAAAAGACTCTGGGAAAGGGGTGCATCTTGTGGCCTCACGTGGTTTTCTGCATGCCATCGATGCAGTTGTGACCAGAGCCTCTTACTATTCATGCTTAAGTCAAGAACCCAAATCAGAAAGCACTGTCAATGGTAAACCTAATTCATTAAAAACAGGAGTATTGCTCTGACTGGGCATGGTGGCTCACGCCTGTAATCCCAACACTTTGAGAAGCCTAGGCAGGCAGATCACTTGAGGTCAGGAGTTTGAGACCAGCCTGGCCAACATGGCAAAACCCCATCTCTACTAAAAATAAAAATAGTATCCAGGCATGGTGGCATGTGTCTGTAATCTCAGCTACTTGAGAGACTGAGGCAGCAGAATCACTTGAACCTGGGAGGCAGAGGTTGAAGTGAGCCAAGATCCTGCCACTGCACTCCAGCCTGGGCGACAGAGTGAAGTGAGACTCTGTCTAAATTTAAAAAAAAAAAAAAAAAAAAAAGAGTAATGTTCTGTTTCAGAACTACAGGAGGAATTCTTAAAAGTAAAAAGAGGTACAAAGGCTCAGACTTCAAGAGGTATTTTGTATAAGCAAGAAAATAAAAGACACCAAGTTAGTAAATGGCTCCTAATGACTGGGAACACACATGCACAGTTTGCCACTGGAACAAATTAAATGTAACTATAACTTGATTCTTCCAAATAAGATTTTTTTTCCCATTAAATACATCAGCTTAAGAGGAGGAAAAACAGCCTCACATAACAAAGAGTTTAAGAGACTATAAGCCTTGAAATGTATTTTCAATGGAAAAGCTAACTCACATTCAAGTAATTGTCAGCATAAAAAAATCGTAAAGCAAATATTCTAAAAACTAAGGGCAAACGGTTTATGCCAAAAGTATAATAAAGTCAGAAAATAAAATGTGTATATGTCACAGGAAGTAAGAGGGGTTTTGGGGTAGAATCTCAGATGTAGTTTTTTAAAAAGTATTTTAATTGTATTTAAAATGGATTTCACAAAATAAATCACATATTGTTTTGTTAGTGAATGCTTATGCAAATTTCTATCTTCAACAAATACCAAGTCCCCGCAGGCTTTTGTAAATCCATACGTTAGAGGAAATGACAAAAGTATTAAAAGATTTTATATGAACATCAACTGCTTACACTCCCATTAGAGGCTTTAGTTCTGTCCAATTCATTGTTCAATTCATAAAAGGGCCACTTGATAAACAATACATACCCAAACCTACAGTGGTGGGCTGAGTAGACAGGCACAGATGTGCAATCTGAATGAAGCATTTTTGCTTTACTAGTAACGAGGCATGAATATGTCTATTTATCTGGCATAAATAAATGCCAAATAAGTAAAGGCACTAGATTATGTAATAGATCAAGTTTTAACCATTCAACTCACAAAACACAGAGAGATCTAAAGGCAGTTAGGTTCCCCTTCTCCCATTTTAATAAATGTCCTTTAGATAAAGTAGCCTGTTCAGCCTGCATCTGAAAGACAGAGCAGGAGAGTGGAATGGACAAGCGTGAGGGTAACTGTCCTAGCTACCCAAGGATCCCCCTTAAGGATCAATCTTAAGCCAGGCACAACTCATGCCTGTAATCCTAGCACTTTGGGAAGCAAAGGCGAGAGGACCACTTGAGCCCAGGAGTTTGAGAACTGCCTGGACAACATAGTGAGACCCTCTTCTCTACAAAAAAATTAAAAAATAAAAAAATTAGCTGGGTGCATGCCTGTAGTCCCAGCTACTTGGGAGGTTGAAGTCGGGGGGCTCACTTGAGCTCAGGAGGTAGAGGCTCCAGTGAGTCAAGATCACACCACTGGCATTCCAGCCTGGGTGACAGAGACAGAGAGAGACCCTGTTCCAGAAATCAATAGAATAAAGAAAAAGGAATCAGTTAGCATTCAGAGGATGACAAAAAGGTGGAATGTAACATTACATTTTTATTATTAAATAAATATAAAAAGGGCTGGGATCCATGAAAATAAGAAACAAAGGAAAATGATTTATTAGAGTGGCAGTGGGAAGGTGAGGGATTGTAGGTATATATTTGTATACATATCACTGTTTATTTGTATCCGTCTAACAAATGAGGTAGGTGAAAAGAAGTTTTTTTTTTTTTTTTTTTTTGCTTTGTATAGTGAAGTGCTGGGAGTGGTTACTGCCTATCCCTGTACCTCGCCCCGCCTTCTCACACCCCAAGTTCCACACTGGGTCAGGCTTTCATTCCTGGTGCAGCAAAGCCCTGCCCAGCCCAGCAGGGGGCTTCCCTCCAGCAAGAGGGCTTACTCCCCTCGGCAGGCTGCCTCTCCAGGAGGACACCCCTTCTTCATCCCACAGGGCAGTGAGTCACCTCTCTCCCCGCCTCTCCAACCCACACTTGCCAACCATGCTCAGCCCTGCCCAGTAGTTTTGAACTGAATTCTTCAGGAAATCATCAATTCTTTCAGGAAAAGGGAAGGCTAGGAAAGAAAGAGGAACAGGAACTGAAGTGGAAACTTTTAAGGGGCTTATAAATTGCTGACAGATTCTATTCTTTGGGACAGGGTGACAAGAGGTCACTTACTTTAATAGTTTTACGCAAGAGTGCATGAATGCTTTTTTTCCTTCAAGATAAATTTATTCATAATCTCAACACATATGCCACAACTCCACTTTATAATTCAGAGAAAAGTTTTAAATTCTGGTAGGACAAATGGCTGGTGACTGATCCAGCCATCTGCCTCCTTCCATACCACATTCACAGCAGAGGCTGGAAAAATAAGAGACTCAGATGACCTACTTGCAGGTCAGCATGGTCAGGTGACACTGGTTTAGCACATGAGTCATAAACAGAAGCTTCTGTGAAAGCTCATATTTCCCTGATATAAAGAATAGGTGTGACCAGGTGTGGTGGCTCATGCCTGCAATCCCAGCACTTTGGGAGGTGGAGGTGGGGGGATCACCTGAGGTCAGGAGTTTGAGACCAGCCCGGCCAACATGGTGAAACCCTGTCTCTACTAAAAATACAAAAATAAGCCAGGTGTGGTGGCGCATGCCTGTCATCCCAGCTACTCAGGAGGCTGAGGAAGGAGAATCACTTGAACTCGGAAGGCGGAGGTTGCAGTGAGCCGAGATCACACCGTTGCATACCAGGCCTGAGTGAGAGGGAGAGACTCTGTCTTAAAAGACAAAAAAAAAAAAAAAAGAATAGGTGTGGTTGGTATTGTCCTTTCTCCTGTTTGTTCCTGACTTACCTGGGGAGGTTCGGGAGGAAAAGTCCAACAGGAATCCAGAAGTTCCAGCACAGACATCACTGAGAGCTTTAACTAACACCAGGATCATCCACCCCCAGATAATATATTGCAGCTTTGTTTTTTTTTTTTTTTTTTTTTTTTTTTTTTTTTTTTAACGATCCCTACTTATTTAAAGCAACTGATAGATTGTCTGTTGTGACAGAAAACATTCCTCACTGATACAGCTGCATCTTCCTTCTTACACAAAGCCAGCACTCCAAGCTTCACTTAATTAAATCCTAATGCCATCAGCTGTTCAGGAAAGAACCTTGGTAGGCTAAGAACGTGGAAACTCCGTTAGCAGAAAGTCAAAATAAGAGCTGCCATTTACCAAGTGACTACAGATTGTGGTAATAAGTCTTCTACATGGATTTGATCATTTAAGAGACACAGAAACTCTCCGAGGTGGGTGTCACTGTGCAACTGAGAAGATGCTTTAATTATGTGCCTTGTCTAAGGCTGCACTGACAGTAATTGGTGGGCTCAGAACTTGAATGCAGGTCTCTGATTCCAGCCACCTCAGAATTCCATTTTGTTTCAGAGGAATAGACTCTTACAAGTCTGATACTCTAATTTAGTGAATGCCTGTCGTAGGGTAATAGGGTGCAGTTCATAAAACCAAAAGATGATATAAAAACACACATTATCTGTGAGTCACTGCTTCACTTACAATAAGTGTGACATTTACCTTAAAGATCATTTGGTTAATCTGTCAGCTGGACTGCAATTCCAGGTCAGGATGGGTGTGTTAGGAACCCTTCCCAAAGAAGGCCTTGAGAAAATAAATATTTTTGAGAACTAGCGTTCTACTAACTATATTTAACTGACTAGACATGCTCACCAAAGTCAGGAATAAAGAAGTCAAAGAATCATTGTTTGAGAATAAAATAATAAGAATTTTTCTGTGTTTCATTTAGAAATAAATGTTTCTTTTAAAGCAGAAATATTTAACAACTAAAATTCCAATTAAAATATAAGGATGTGGTGAACATTAGCAAGAAAAACAACTCGGCCAAAGGCAGTGCCATTCTATTAGGGTTAACCATAATAAACTGCCAATATTTGATCATTTGATGTGTTGTATTTGTAATGTAATTGGGCACAACGGGGCCCACAGTCATCCAAAATTGGGATTCATAAAATCCTCATCCATTGGATTATTAAATGAAGTTGAGCATCAAGAGGTTTTGAGACATTCTAAATTATTTGTATACTTTTTTCTTAAGAGGATATTACTTTGAAATACATATCACTTTTTTTCTCCCTTTCTGTCTCCAAAGTGTGCTTGTCTTTTCACTATACAGGTATTTGTTTCAAAGTGTAAACAGGAACCACACCAAAAAGCAAAGACTAAATCTGCTAAAACTAAAGAAGTTTACATGAGAATCAAATACCCTGATAAAGTGTGCGTTAACTCTGTGACCTTGGGTGAGTAATTTAACCCTGATGTTCCATTTTTCTCATCCACAAAAATGGATGACTAAAATCTGTTGGTGTTTTGTGATGTTAAAATATATGTAAAAATAGAGTAAGCGGTTAAACGTTACGTACATATTATGCAGCACCATGACCACCACCTTCAGCATCATCACTGTGTGGACAAAGAATAGCATAAAAAGGAAACAATTACAATTATCATCCCTATGATTTCCATCCCCAAATTTATCCTAACATTTATAATTTGATTTTCCGATTGCTAGTGTCATTTTCATCTCAGAGTCTTAGTGATATGGACCCTTGCTTATAACACTTCTTTATCATTTGCTCCCTGTAGCTACATTAGTAAAATTCTGTTAGGTAAAAAATTCTGAACACATGCTGTGAAGCACTTATTCAATGAATATACAGTGAAATGGTTACACTGTACACCAGGCACATGACTATCTTGCAAAGCAGGCTAATACACAATGGGTTTCCTGTTGGCCAGGTCCCAAAACTATTGGCTTTAATATGCGAGTAGTTAATAAGCATAGGAGATTTCATAATATTCCAGAGACCCTCTCACTGCAATATGTAAATAGAGTAAGGCTCCTTAGAATTAGCTCTTTAACTTCCATTCATTTACTGTGAGTATATTGGTCCATGGCAATGTGCAACTCAGAGCAGAAAGCCATAGCAGGAAAACCAAGTTACATAATCTAAAAGAGAATACAATAGAGCCAGGCTCTCTGCCTTTGTTTATGTAAATGTGACTTGTCTCCATATGGTTACTTAATTAGATAGGGGATGCATTTTGCCCATTTAATGCAGAACAGCAGCCAGAATTTTACATACCAAATATTTAATGCAATTTATGAAATACAGACTCTTTCCCTAGGCCCCAGTAAAAGTTTTTTATTTTTAACTTAAAAACTATTCTTTCTTCCTAACCTGTAATAAAAATGGAAATGTTTTATATCATTGCGTTTGCATCATTCACCTCACCTGTGCAAATCTTATATATGACTAAGATATTATTTTATTGAGCAGATCTTAAATCCTGCAGAATGAAAGATGGGAAACAGCACTTAAGACACATTCAAAGAGATCAAAGAGCCATTCTTAGTTCCTTAAAGAACTTCAAATTTCAGTATACCCTACAAAAGCACATTCATTATTCTCCAATTTATCAGTTTAATACATTCAATGTATTTAACACATTTTTTTTTTTTTTAAATAGACATGTATGCATGCCTACTAAGATTATACAATGTTCCAGGTACTAGGGATTCAAAGATGACTAAGACATAGTTACTTTCTGCCAGGAGCTCACAGACTAAAAATAGAGATAAATAGTAACAAATCTATGACAAGAATGCCTACAGTAAATTGGAAGTATATGCAAAGTGTCATCAGGTACAGAGGAGAGAGCCTAACTGTCCATGGGAGGGTTTATGGCCGGCATCACAGGGAAGATTATCCCTCATCACAGTCTGGATCAATGTGCTGATCAAGTGAGCAAGTTGGAGAAGGTATTCCAATAGTGCAGAGATTAAAAGGTAAGAGAGAAATTTTAGGGAGTGTGGGATGGCTGAAATATTACGTGCTACGAGTACATGGAAAGGAACTTGAAAAGTTAGGTAGAGCTAAATATCATCTTCATTAGAATGCACATTTTAAAGAGTTTGAGATTTTATTAAACCATTGGTCTTATGTGGGTCTGTTAAATTCAGTTTAGACTAAAGCTGCCTCCTATTTTAAATTATGCCTAAAGCCGATGGTTCAGATCGTGTTCAAATAAGATAAACACTGAGCTGTAACTGATCTGGCTGTTTCTGAACTTCACTTCCGTTTTCTAAACGTCACTTTCCTTTTCTGTCCATAAATCTTCTTTGACCACGTGGCAGTGTGGAGTCTCTCTAAACCTATTTTGGTTCAAGGACTGCTTGATTCATGAACAGTTCTTTGTTCAATTCAACTCGGTTAAATTTAATTTGTTTAAAGTTTTTCTGTTAGCAATTCTAACATCTCTCCTTTCTGCGTGCCTTGAACTAGGAACTTTCAGAGATGCAGACACAGAGTAACCACCAGATTATAGAAAGAAAGCTGTCTTGGTTTACAGCACGGGCCCTAAGACCAGTTCAGCTGTGCATACTTTGAATGCGGGAGAACCTATGCTGGTCCTAATACACAGGACAGTTCTTCTTTCAGCCACACTAACACAGGTGACTTGTTTCCCAAGAGGGCCACAAGGGAAAGTTTTGTTTTTCTTTGATTGTTAACTCGTAACCATCATTTTAGCTTTTACTTCAGTCATCTCCAAAACTGGCCTCTCAAATTAGATCTAAGCCAGAGATTCTACACCAGTTATGATGGCAGGTACAGCTTTGTCCCCTAATGGAAACATACAGTGATTTAACCGGAGACACCTGTTCCCATAACAGTTTATTCAAAGAGACTGAAGTAAGATGTCAAATTGAGTCCAGGTGTTTTTCTCTGGGTCCTGCAATGTTAGTAATTCAAGTTTGTATTAAGTTTTTTGCTTTTTCTCTATTTTTAGGTTTCTAGAATAAACACATAACCAGGAAACACACACACACACACACACACACACACAGAGACACACACCTGTTTTAGTGAAAGAATATAAAAGGCTTCCTAAACTATGGCAATTCTAGCTTTCACTTCATAGTCTCTAACTTTAGTGTATTAAAATCCACGTATCAAGGAAAAACAAAATATAAATGTATTTAGGAAAAAATGAAAAAGAATAAGATTATAAGATTTATAACAATTATTCATTTTAAGATGTAAAAAGGAATATTTTGCTGAGAATATGGAGACGGAGTTTGTAAATTGTTTAATTCCTCCCCCAACAATGGATACATTTGTGTATGAACATGTACCACTGACAAATTTTCAAATTCATGAAAACCTAGTGGGATTTGGGAAAGGTTTTGCTTTCAAAGTGCTACTGCTTTTCATTTGTAACTGACAGTTTTCAAGAGTGAGGCCATTCATAGTTATGGAAAAATGGTTGTTTTAATGCAACATTGAATGACAGAAAACTAAACAATCAAACACCATTCTCATATTTTTCACTCCTGGAAAATTACCTTTCAGGAAGAGCTTTATGTTTTATGTTCTGCACACTAATACAGCAAGGATTTTCAATATTTTTATGACAAAAAGAAGAAACAAAAGAGGGAAAACGAAACTGTAAGGAACAAACATTAAATTCTCTTTGAAAGAAGTACACTCCTATTAGATGTCAGGTCACATAAAATCTCAGACTGTGGCCATTTAGCTGCATATCTCATTTAGCTGATTTGACTGGAACATGGTTTGATGTAAATTTTGGTACGTGATGTGAACACAGGCAAAATAGGGTGGAAGATCACCTTAGGGAAAATTCAAACCAACTCTCCTATCATCCAGGCTCTCAGAGGCTAAACAACTTGCCAACAAGTTCTGAGTCACAGGCACAGGATAAAAACCTCTTTGCACTGACATCCAGAACAGCACTTTTTTTCATCATGCCAATTTTGTTTTGGTGGAACACGAAATATTAAATTGACAACTAAATTTTGTGTTATTTTCTGTTGAGAAATTTTACCCTCCAAAATCTTGGAAAGTATCTTTTATGGTGATCTTGTAACTTGTAAACATTCTACAATCCGATATAGTAAAATTGAAAACATAGTTAACATTTTATGATATATTATAGAAAATTATGGTTTATACTAAATTATAGAAAAATACAAATACATGTTAAAAATATTCTTACCCATTGTCACCAAATTCCCAAAGACCAATACTATTAATAATTAGACATGATTCATTCTAGTATCTGTTTCAGATGTATACTTAATAGGTTGGTTTTGTATACATAGAACACACATATATTTGTAATATGTTATCTCATTTTTTTCATGGTATTACCTCCTCATAAAACTGATTCTAATGACTGCAGGTGTGTCAGTGTTGATCTATTTCTTTACTATTTAATATTTAGTTATATCCAAATTTTAGTATATTGATACTATAATCCTCCACATATCTATATCATACCCAAATTTATATTTTCAGTAGAGTTGTCTCTCTGAAGCTTCAATTCTACACATAAAATTGCCTCTAAATAGATTTACTTAAATGTCCTGAAGACCCCTCAAACTTTTATGCCTCAAACAGACTTATTGCTTGGCCCCAATACTGTTTTTTGGCCTACATTCCATAAAGCTCGTAATGGCTCTGGTATTCACTGGGTTCCCTAAGCTAGATCTTGGGTATCACCTACTTTTCTTCCATTCATCGAATTCATCATTAAACCCCATTGATTCCCTCTCTTAAATATCCTTCAAATTGAGCAATTGCTCTTCATCTTCATTGTTCCTATGCTTGTCTGAGTCACCACCATTATTCCCTACGTGACTACAATGGATCCTTTTTCTCTTCTGCCTGCCCTCCTTCAATCCCTCCTACACACTGCAAAGCAGAATGCTCTTTCCAAAATGCAAATTCAAATATGTCATTCTGTCTTGAAGTTCTTAATCCTTTGGATAAAATTCCTCAGTCTTTTGAATAAAATTCTTATACATATATGTGTGTGTGTGTGTGTGTGTGTGTATATATATATTTATCATGACTGACGAGGCCTTTCATGATGTGGTCCCTGTATTTATCACCAGCTTCAATGTCTAATCACTTCACCACCTGGAAGCTATAGGGACTGCCACTCATTTCTTTTAGGTATCTAAGTGCTCTTCACCTGGAGCTCACACACATGCTTTTCCTTCTCCCCCATGATACAAATGTCCCCCCTCTTTTGCTTATAGCCGATTCTCCTCCTTTGGATTCAGCTTAGTTGACACATCTTATGTAAGGCTACCAGAGTTCCCCAAATCCTAGGTTGGTTACATTCCTCTTCTTTGCCCTTCCATAATACTTCACACGACTAAGCAACTATTCATGTATACCAATGCCCAATTATTCATGTATGCAATTATTCATGTATATTATGTATATCTAGACTATAGGTTCCATGAAAGCAAAGGATGTGAGACCCTTCATTATTTATATCACCAATGGTTAAATAGCTCTGAGACTTTACTTGTGTTGAATAAATTTTTTTAAAAAGTAAACATAAATAAATAAATCTGTGAAAAAATACTGTGGGCCATGATCTTTGCAATAAAGTGTACTGAGTGCAAATGATGCATTAGCAGATATCTTTTTAAATTTTTATTATTTTTTATTTATTTACTTATTTTGAGACAAGATCTTCTCCAGGCTGGAGTACAGTAGTGCCATCATAGTTCACTGCAGCCTCGAATTCCAGGGTCAAGTGGTCCTCCCATCCCAGCCTCCTTAATACCTGGTACTACAGATGTGTGACACCACGCCCAGCTAATTATTTTCACTTTTTATGGAGACATGTTTTCTCTCTGTTGCCCAGGATGGTCTTGAACTCCTGGTGTCAAGTGTTTCTCTCACCTCGGCCTCCCAAAATGTTAAAATTATAGGCATGAGTCACCGTATCCTGCCCTAAATTTATTTTCAAAACAAGTATTCAAATTGACATGGGCACCAGCATTATAGCAGCTTACCAATTTTCCTCATCTTCACCAGCTTCGAACATAATCTTTGAGATATTTGTTAGTTAATGGATAAAAATAATATTAACTGCTTAATATATACTTTCTGATTACTAGCAAAATATTAAACCATTTTTTCCACTATTTTTGTTCACCTTCTGAATTCTTTCTTTATATTTTTATCATTTAAATTTTATGTTTTACAATTTTAAGGAGAATGTGGTTCTATAATATCTAAAAAGAAGTAAAACATAATTTGAATACATATATTTCATTGTCTTAGCATCAAGATCTTAAATGATACCAATAACACCTTGTTTTTGTTTGTTTGTTTTGTTTTTGAGACAGAGTCTTGCTCCGTTGCCCAGGCTGGAGTACAGTGGCGTGATCTCGGCTCACTGCAACCTTCGCCTCCCAGGTTCAAGATTCTCCTGCCTCAGCCTCCCAAGTAGCTGAGACTACAACAGGTGAACACCACCACACCTGGCTAATTTTTGTATTTTTATTAGAGACAGGGTTTCACCATAGTGGCCAGACTGGTCTCGAACTCCTCCTCACCTCATGATTAGCCCACCTCTAGCCTCCCAAAGTGCTAGAATTACAGGCAGGAGCCACCATGCCCAGTCACACCTTGCTTTTTATGTTATTTCTTCCAATTGATTAATTCATTCGTGATCATATTTTTAAAATAATTTTGGATTACAGCAATCAAGAGATGAGTTTAACTATTCCAAATGCAACAGAATTTTGACCAGAATGGGTATCTCTAGACAAAAGCAGGTCTTGTGCAGGGAAGAACATACATCTTTAAAAAATAAAAATAGAAATTAATGCTTTATGTGGAGGATTCATAAAGAAAAGGAAAAGAAATGGGATTTGTTTTCAGTTTCTTAATGAGATGACCTTCTTTTCACAACAAAGTCCTTCTTCTGGAAATCGCCTAAGACATTGATATGAGGATGAAGTTTTGATGCTCATATGAAATCCTTTAATTCCTTTGTTATTTTTCCTAATACACAGATTTAGTTGAGCCTGCTGGGATGTGGTATTTAGTCAAGATTGACAATACACCACATGGTACCAGTGTCCAGTAATAGAAGCTGTGCCCTGATTTGATTTGACAGTTATTTGATTGGGATGTGAAACTTGTACAACAGAGGGGGCTTAATTTCCTTATCCTCCTTGGAGAAAATGCTAGACACAGTCAGAAACAGATTTAAACCAAGCTGTATTTGAAGCACAAAATATTGTTCCTCCTGATATTTTTTATCAAGAGGCAACCTGCTGCAGGGAAACAAATGTAGGTTTTGGAGTTAAGGCAGAGCTAGATTCAAATCCAAGCTTTCTTATTATTTAGCTGTGTGATCTTAGACAAGATATCTAACTTACCTTACCTTCTATATTCTTCCAGGTAGAAAGAGAATATCAAACCACAAGGTTATCGTGTGCATTCAGTGGCTACATGAAAATAAACTTGGATAATGTATGGCATATAATACGCACTCAGTCTATAATAGCATATTGTATAGCATATTATTATTAAGGAAAAATTAAGGGATGGGTGGAGAAGGATAAAGCAGAGATAGAGTCGCATCCTGTAGATTATTATTACTTTTTGTTTGTGAGGGAGAAACTGCTAGAGCAAGAGCCCAGTCTACTCAATGGCACTCCAGGAAAAGCCTGAATATTTTACATATTTTTTCTTTACAAAGCAATATCTAACATTACAACCCAGTAGCCAATTCTAGAGACCTGGATGCTCTTGAAGGGTTAAGGCTACTTGCCTTTGCCATCATGTGTTTGGTAAAGAGCTTTATGTACATCACTGGAAGACCTGCTGTTGTACCTCGAGATTTTGGCATTTGACTTATGGAGCTTAAAAACAAAACAAAAACAAACGAACAAAAAAAAAACAAAACCAATAAAAGAAAAACAAAAAACAGCAACAACAACAACAAAAAGTCTATTACATACTTAAGCTGCTTAGTATACCTAATCAGCTTAGTTGCACTGGGGTGAAGCCTGGTATGCATACTGTCAGCAAGAAGAATGGGGGGAGAAGAGCACTCTAACAGAGTAAATTTAATTGCATTATGTGATTTAATTACGTAGTTATCTCAGCACCCTACCTCCATGTACAAATAAATAGGAATCAGACAATCACGTGCATATTGCTAGACCATTATAGTTTGCTATTTATCATCAATAGGTTGATAGCTTGCAGGTATCTGTGGCTTATAGCAAGCACTTAATTTTGTTGGCACCCAGGGTCTGGGTCAGGAGATCGTTAATGGCCTGTATTACTACTGTACAGGTTTTGAAATTAAAAGAAACAACCAACATTACTTGGTACTTTGGGGGAAGATATTAAACCATCAATCAAATGGGTCAGTGTGCCCTAAGAGGAATGAGGCATTCCCTAACATTTAGAGGTAACTTCCAGAGCAAATATGTGGGAGTTCAGAGAGTTTCAAAATTTTCGTGTTAGGTAAGTAGGCATAGAAAGGGAAAGAAAAAAATGGATGTTGATATTATTGCACTATATATGTATATATTTTCTTCTATCTCTCAATCTTTTTTTGTAGCCCAAATATATATTAAAACACGTTTGACTACAGGGCTTTCTTGATCAAATGTAGTATCTTTGAGCATTTCAAATATTAGAGAAAGGACACTGTATATCCCAGGAAGGACCTATTTTGTGGTACCTTTACTTAAAAATGGCCCTGAATACTTTTTGGATACCATTTTATATAAATGAGTCAACATAGTTATTTTGAATTGATCTTGAAGTAAATCTAGAATCATCAACCCACAGTTTCTCCAGCAGAAGACCAGAGTAAACGTAACTTATTTTGAATTGATCTTTAAGTACATCTAGAACTATCAACACAAGGTTTCTCAAACAGGATACCAGTGATGGTGTTTATAGTTGATGTCACATTAGTGTTAGAATTTAACATCATAACTGCAAATTAGAAATAAGCACACTTAGTACTCCCATATGAAGACAATGTCATTAAAAGACATTAAAATCCATGTTTAGACAGTGTTTAAAGTGGACAGTATGATGGAAACAATGGCACAATAGTGTCAGAGAAAGCTGACAAACACCATTACGAGTTGCTCATCAAAAAAACTCTAGATATATGCTACATTACCATTTCCTCCTTATAATATTATATAATTCCTGTGATGTAAAACTACAAAAGAAAACTGAGGCCTACAAATTACTTTTTTGCATTGACAAATGATTATATATTATGTCAACTATAAAAATAACCAGTTGTTTCTAGAATTCACGATAAACTTAACTGGGCATTGTCAATGATTAAATATTGTATCCTCCCCTTTCCCACTGCCAAATTAAAATGTTGAAAATCTAATGCCCAATTCGCTGGTGTTAGGAGGTGGGGCCCTTATAAATTATTTAGGTCATGAGAGTAGTGACCATATGAACAGGATTATAGTGCCCTTAGAAGAAACAGGAAAGGCCAGGAGTGGTGGCTCATGCCTGTAAATCCCAACACATTGAGAGGCTGAGGTGAGCAGATCACCTGAGGTCAGCAGTTTGAGACCAGTCTGGCCAATATGGTGAAACTTTGTCTCTATTAAAAATATAAAAATTAGCTGGGTGTGGTGGCATGTGCCTGTGGTCCCAGATACTCAGGAGGCTGAGGCAGGAGAATCGCTTGAACCCAGCAAGCAGAGGTTGCGGTGAGTCGAGATCATGCCACTGCACTCCAGCCTGGGCGACAGAGTGAGAGTCAAAAAGAAAAAAAAGAAAAAAAAGAAAACAGGAGAAACAGGAGAGCTTCTTTTCATTCTGCTCTCCCTTATGTGAGAGCACAAAGAAGAAACAGCCATCTGCTAACAAGGAAGCTGGCCCTCACCAGACAGGGAATCTTCCAGTACCTTTATCTTGGACTTAGCCCCAAGAACTTCGAGCAATGAGTTTCTTTTGTTTAAGCCACCCAGTCTACAGAATTTTTGTTATAGTGGTCTGAACTGACTGTGACAGATGCCCATCTTTCAGGAAGGAACTCTGGAATACAATGATTATCACACACAAATAATTCAAATAAAAACAATCCCTACTGGATCACCTGCTATATACAGCACTGGCCAGAAAAGAAAATCAATCTGGAAGTACTTGAAGGTAAAGGGATTAGGGAAAATCATAAACGTCTCAATTTGGAACAAGGAGAAGAAAACAAAAACAAAAATACAAACAAACAAACAAACAAACGTAACCAAAAAGCCAGCCTACAATTTTTACCATTTGATGTATCGGAGTACAAGCGATAGGTGTCATTTTTTAAAAATCTTTTTTTCTAAGTGACATTCCATTACGTAGGGAACCCCATTATAAAATGTGACGAGAGCAGAAATAAAGGCACAGAAACTTTTGACCCATGATGGATACAAATAGTCATTTACGCTTTCATTATAGACAGGGTCAAGGAGGAAGACCGTGTGCCTGCAGCAGATGGAGACACGGAGGGTACCCAAAGATCAGATATATCAAAGGATGCAATTACTGAAGCACACTGGGCATTTGTATGCCATTTTCTTAAATCGGGGGAGGCATTTGAATACTCAGGGGAAACTAGTATATATGAGATAAGCATGTATCCCTCCTGGTTAATTAATCTCTTTTCTTAGATGGCAGAAAATAGAAGGATTTTCTTCAGATGGGGAAAACAATGAACTCTTTATCTCTCAATATTTAAAGTGCTTGGAAATAATTCTGGAGAGATTAAAATGTTAGCATTGCAAGAACAAAACAAAAAAGAAAAACAGAAAAAAAAAAAGAAACAATTTACTGGTCTTCCATTTTACCCTGTGAATGTAGTCCCTACCTCTACTCCACACAAATCCCAGCTCAAACGATTATGACAACTACAGCTCAGGTGGAAGAGGCCAGTGATCTAGGAATCTGCTTGGCTTTCAAGGTACTAAATGCTTTTGAGGCAGTGACTATATGCAGAACAGGCAAGATGGATGAGGTCAGTTCCCACTATTATTACAGCTGCAGTGTCCAAGGACTCAGGGAGCCACTTTCTGGAAAGTGTACCACTCTCCCCAGGACTGCAGGGAACAATGTAAGCCTTCAAGATAAATGTGGACCCTGGGTTTGGTGGACAGTCTGGGTTTGGTGGACAGTCTGGGCCTGTCGCAAATGCAGGTTCCTAGTTTTCTATGAGAAAGTAGAAAACAGCAGACTTCAGTGAGATTAATTATACATCAAAGCAACATTCTCAATTGGTAATCATAGACTTAAAGGTAAAACTACTAGAACAAAATCGGGCTTTTTCCCTTTGTATCACAGAGAATGATTTCACTGCTGGGCCAGTGTCACACTGCAGTGAATCACAGAAAAATGTAATGCTTAATGAGCCAAATATGAAGATAATTATGCCAGTTATATTTGGGACACACACAAAATAAGGGACTATATTTGTAGACTCTTCATGAACACTCCAGGGCAGGGAGAGAAAAGAAGATTTTCTTTTTAAATAGCTAAACTGGATTTTACTATGACTAAATACCTTTGAAGTAACACATCGCTTTTCTGCACAATTAAAACAAAAAAGTTAGTTAAAAGAGTACATTCCTAATTTCAGAGGCTACAAATGGACTTTTAGGTTGCTCTGAAACTTCAACTCAATTTTATCCTCATGACCTTCAAGGGAATAATCAGGTCTGTCATTTCTTGAAAATTATCTACTTATATCAGGATGTCTTTGCATAGATGCTTTTTAAAATTGTGAATTAATGTTGCAGATTAACTAATACAACAGGCCAGTCATGGTGGCTCATGCCTGTAATTCCAGCACTTTGGGAGGCCGAGGTGGGAAGATTGTTTATGTCCAGGAATTCGAGATCAACTTGGCCAACATAGTAAGACCCCCGTCCCTGCAAAATATAAAAAGTTAGGTAGATGTTGTGGTATGTGCCTGTAGTTCTAGCCACTTGGGAGGCTGAGTTAGGAGGATTGCTTTGGTCCTGAATATTGAGGCTGCAGTGAGCCATGAGTGCACCACTGCACTCAGCCTAAGCGACAGAACAAGACTCAGTCTCAAAAAAACAAAAAACAAAAATCTATATATAATACAATGGTACCATTGCAATTATTAAAAAAAACAAAACAAAACAAAAAACAAAAAACAAACAAACAAACAAACAAAAAAAACCCAGTAGTTCCAGGGCCGGGCGCGGTGGCTCATGCCTGTAATCCCAGCACTTTGGAAGGTCGAGGCGGGTGGATCATGAGGTTAGGCGATCGAGAACATCCTGGCTAACACGGTGAAACCCCGTCTCTACTAAAAATATAAAAAATTAGCCAGGCGCGGTGGCGGGCGCCTGTGGTCCCAGCTACTCCGGAGGCTGAGGCAGGAGAATGGCGTGAACCGGGAGGCGGAGCTTGCAGTGAGCCCAGATCGCGCCACTGCACGCCAGCTTGGGCGACATAGCGAGACTCCGTCTCAAAAAAAAAAGTGGTTCCTAAATCACAAAAACAGTTGAAGAAAGAAATACATCTAGATCCATGTAATAGGCTTTATTGTACTGTTGGATATCAAAGAGAATCATTGATTGGCAAATGCTGTTAATCAGGCTTATTCAAGCAAGTTTTCAGAGCAAGGGTACAAATCATATTATGTTGTGGGTTGAAGAAAACAGTGCTTAAGAAAAAATCTTTAGATGAATGTTAGGGATGTCTTCATTATGGAAAAAACAGAAAGGAAGAGAGTGGTCCAAATCTACTTTTAGAATCATTACATATTAAGGCTTAGAAGAGACAATAGAGGTCATCCAGTTTCACGTTTTATAAACAAGATGAGTATCTTCTTAGATACTTAGTAATTTGTCTAGGTTCACTGAAGTAGTTAATAGTACAATTGAGGTTAGGGTTCTAGAAACACAGCTCTTAAGAGTTCTTTCTACCATACAGCAGAGATTCCAGTGAAAAAATATCTGACATTTAAACCCAAAGTTGCCTTAAATGATTGCTTTTCTTCTAGGTGAAACTTCCTCTCTTTGCGAAAACAGTTCACAGGGTAAAAATATCCCAAGGCATTTCAGCAATTGATTGAAATCACAAGCTCATTGTAATCATCTTCATAAACCCTTGGGGTTCTGTGAGGGCTCCTCTGATCAGAAAAAGGGCAAATGAAATATTTATCTTTGAGGGAATTTAGATTGTGGCTTCACATGAGAGCTCATCAAAGATGAGAACAGAGTTTAGATCAGATTACTGCTAAGTGGGTGCACAACTGATTAGAAAAGTGATTCCCCAAATCAGATTTTAGACATCCAAGGATGACACCAGTTATCTAAAGCATTGTAACATAATTTATCCCCAAAATACTCCCAGAGTAAAATTTTTTAAAAAATGTTAATTTTAGAATCACTAGATATTTTATGAAGATAGTAGGATGAGCAGGCGGTGTTGTGTATCATGTTTGCTGATGGGGAGCATGGTGTTATGGTGTTATGAAATCTAAGACTTTGGATGCACAAACCACCATGTGGTTTGGGCTCATTGCTCTAATTTATAAAAACGTTCTGATTACGGCTGGGCTATAGACAATGTGTTCATTAAGGTGCTAATGCTGATGAGAACCAATTTAGCTAAGCCCGTAACAACCTTAGAGCAGATACTTAAAATATCATGTAACCTTTTAACAATTTTGAAAAGTGGGTATCTAAAAATAGAAACACAAATAAAAGAGGTCACTAGGAACACTTCGGATGGGAGAATAATCTTCTAACCCAGGGTCATATGATCTTTTGAGATTCAGTTGAAATTCTCACCAAACAATCCATCATGGGGCTGGAAACTACAGCATTAGAATCAACTAACTGCTTGTAACTTCGACAGGGTGCTTACGAGGCAGAAGCCTAGAGGTCTCAGAATTTTGGGGACTCTGTTTTGTTTTTGTTTTTGTTTAATTTATGCACTTCTACATTAGTTAATCAGTTATCTTTTTATGTTATTTGAGACACTGTTTCTCTGTCACACGTCAACCACTCTTAAAACATGGTCCTTTTCATGATTTCCTAAAAATTAAAAAAAAAAAAATGTCCTGACTTACTTATTACACAAAGTCTTTGTTGAATAGCAGGATTAATTTAACATCCTGAGTACTGCAAGCCATTTAAGTGGTAGGAAAACATATTTTACATTGAATATCAGATATTCATTTTCATAAAAGTAATATGCCCACTTGTTTTCTTCTTTGTTATTTTCTCTCACATCTCATGCTCACATCTATTCCTCCTCTGCCTCCTCCCTTTCAAAAAAGTTTTTTAAAACTTCACATTTTTTTGGAAAAAAAAATGCATTCCCTCTTTTTTCTAATCCAAAACATTTCATATTTGTACAACCAAAGACTCATTAATGTACTAGTCTAAGAAAGCAATGAGCAATCTCTTCATGATGTTACCCTTTGTCTCTCCCTAGCAGTCTCTTGAGTGAAAAAGGAACAATATAAACATACACTGTTCCATTAATGTCAATTGCTCCATCTCCTTCAAAAAAAGAGAAAGCTGTATTGAATTTCATTATAAAGTATTTTATACAAACAAAACTTTTGGTAGTAAGCATTTATTAAAATTAGATATGCATTGTAAATATCAGAAACAAAGCAGGACAATAAATCCATCACTCAGTCTAAGAAAATGGGACTTTCTTTCCCAGCACGATGACTCTGTATTGAACCTCATGTGAAACTCAATGGTAATGACCACCACTTTGGATTGGATTTTTTTTTCTTTCTTTTCCAGGTCTCTCCCTCATTTATATGTTCATGGTTTTATCACATGGGTATACATACTACCCTAGACAACATCCTGTTTAGCCGATTGGTTTTGAACTTTATAAAACCTGCAGCAGAATACATACATTCTTCTGATTGCATCTTATAAAAACATCTGATATATAACCCACATACCATATAATTCACCAATTTAAAGTGTACAATTCAATGGTTATAATATAGTCACAGAGCTGTACAACTATCACCACAATCTAAATTTAGAACATTTTCATCGTCCCCAAAAGAAATCCTGAACCCATTAACAGTTGTTCCCCACTCTTCCTTATTCCACAGCCCTTGGCAACCATCAATCTATTTTCTGTCTTAACGGATTTGCTTACTTTGGGTATTTCATATAAATGGAATCATGTAAAATGTGACCATTTGTGACTGGCCTCTTTCACTTAGCACAGTATTTTCAAAGTTCATCCATGTTGTAGCATATGTTGATGCTTCATTTTTTTACATTGATAAATAATATTCCTTGTCTGGCTATACTACTGCTTGTTTTTTCATTCATCAGTTGATAGGCATTTGGGACATTTTATCTATTAGGGATAACTCTGCTATGATTCTTCATGAATGAGATTTTATGTGAACATGTGTTTTCATTTTTCTTGAGTAGAGTATAACCCAGGTGTAAAATTTGCAGGGAGGGTCATATGGCAGCTCTATGCTTAACTTTGAAGAAGAGCCAAAGTCTCTTCCAAAGTGCCTGTACCATTCCACGTTTCCACCAGCAATGTATGAGGGTTTAATTTTCTCCACATCCTTGCAAACACTTGTTATTATCTTTCTTTTTGATTACAGCCGTCCTGGTGCATGTGAAGTAGTATCTGAGTACAGTTTTGCTTTCTCTAAAGGCTAAGGATGTTGAACTTTTTTTTCCATGTTTCTTAGCCATTCATATTCTTCTGATTGCTTTTTTGAACTCAATGTTGTTTTTACAGTTCACCTTTGTCAATGCATGTATTTTGAGTTTTTGCATTTTCATTATAGTATTCTATTATGTGAAAATATCATGATTTACTTATTCAATCTGTCAATGAACATTTAGGTTGTTTACTTTGTTTTGCTATTTGAAATAATTCTGCTATAACATGTTTTAGATACCATTTTTTATATTTTAAATAATCCCCCACCCTGTGCTCTTTATCATTCTACTAAATAAATACCTATATAGCCAAATATGCCTTTGTACAACATATCAAGAGGCATATCTGGCCAAACTAGTGGGCCACGTACTAAATATAAATCAGCCACTCGGTACTGCTTGTGCACATGTGGGTATGTTATAAATGTATGAGGCCTGCTAAGCAGATGGGACACAATATATATTTCCTGAATAAAGGGATAGATATATACACATGCATGCATCAGCATAAGTACAGAAAGTCATATATAAGAACTGGGAGGTAATCATGCCAGCCCCGTATGAGAAAGACCATTATAAGATCATATTATTTTGGTTTTAAGTCCTAGAAACTAAACAAGATATGGATAAATCTGAAAAAGAATTGATTAGAACTATACAAATGATTTAAGGGAGGAAACCCCAGAAAAAAGGCTAAAGAGACTAGACTCATGCAGGCTAAAGGAAAAAAGAAAATACTTTAAATCAGCGTATGGGATTAGAAGAAGTTATTTTAAGAGTAGAAGCAAGCTTGTAGCTGTTCTTCATTACTTCTGGAGAAAGCAAGAGGGAATGAGGCTTCAATTATAGAAGTAGGATTTTAGGTCAAATGTTGTTAAAAATTCCCCACCTCTTGTGTTCCGAGACACAAATATGTAACCAAAGGGATCTGTGGACTCCTACTCTAGTATTCTTTCTAAAGGTAGAGTAGAGAGAATTTCTAAGATGAGTTAAATTTAGCCCTGTTCAGAGGCAGAGAGGTGCACTACTACATCAATGACATCCAATTCCTTTGACCACATCTTCCTAGGGAGTCCATGTTGTAAAGGATTCTGCCTGCCAAACAGCATTATTTAAATAATTGTTCTTCCTAAAGCTTTTAATAATTGGAAACATATAGAAATTTCTACTAGAACATGAGCCAAAAAATGCATAAATACGTTCTACATGTTTTCCAGAGAAAAATTAAAATCAATATACCTGTCTACCAATAGTAGATCTAATAAATCAAAGATGACATATTCACAGAATAGAATACTATACTGCAGTAAGAAGGGACCATCGATCTATCTACCAACATATGTAAATTCAATTTATGTTGCATAAAAAATGTTGCAGAAGGATATATTCTGTAGGGTTCTATTTTCGTAAATTTTTATAAATCATAGTCATAAAGGAATGTAATATGTATTACTCACAAGTACATACAAGTATGCTAAAATATAAAAATAAAATGGAAGGATATTAAATCACTGAGAGGAGCTGCTTTTAAGAAAATGGGGAAGGGAAAGAAGGTGGAAAGAGATGTGAAAGAAAAGGCACTTTAATGTTATCAATAACGCTTATTTCTCTTGTTAAAAATACATTAGTGGATATGAAAAATAGTGCTATTTGATAGTAAATAATTGTCATCAAGGTTAAAGATACACAAGTGCTTTTTTTTCAGTATTTTAAAAAGTTCTCAGGCAAAACATTTTCCACATCTCTGATTATTCCATTGCAACAATGCTTATGCCCACCAAATATTCATGTTGAAATCTTAACCCCAATGGTGATAATAAGATGGGATGGGGGCCTTTGGGAAGTGCTCTGCCTTCATGAATGAGATTAGTGCCCTTATGAAAGGGGCACCTCTGAGATCCCTCATTCTTTCTACCATGTGATGTTATGGTTAGAAGACAGCTGTCTGTGAGGAAGCAGTCCTGCACCAGACACTGAAACTGCTAGCACTTTGAGCTTGGACTTCCCAAGCTCCAGAACTACAGGAAATAAATTTCTGTTGTTTGTAAGCTACCCAGTCAATGGTACTTTGTTATGGCAGCCCTGAACAAACTCAGACATCCATCATTATCAGTATAACCCTGCTGAATTTAAAAAGCTCCAGCCAAGTCAAAGAAATGCATTGCGAGTAATTCATACTTTGCATTATGCTGTATGAAACTCTGAAAATTGGGCACTCACCTCAACTGCTTTGTAAGCCCATGGCATTGAGGACTCCACACTAACATCAAGAGGACAGTGGTCTTTTAAATCTTTTCTGGCTCCAGAACAGCACTGGTCTGCATACTAACAGGTAAACTATACCCTCCTAATTATGGGTCCATCCCCCCGGTCTCACTTTCCTCCCTTTAAGAGCAAAAGGAAACCATGACAAAAATATTGCCTATTTTCAGTTGTTCCTCATATTAAGATTTGCTTTGTTTCAGGCCATCCCACCAGCAAGGATAATTGGTTCCTACCATTTCTAGTTTTTCCACCCATATGCCTGGTTCCCAAATTCTTTGAACACAATTGAATGACAGTCTAGGTACTCTATACACATTCCAGATGTCTTAGAAAAGTTAAAGAGAGGCATGTGTCTGAAAATGGGGCAGTATATGTGGCTTTGGGGAGAGAAGGTCTAAAGGGAGGATCTTTGAAAGGGTGAAAGAGAGGGAAGAAACTCTCAACTACTAAAAGGCTGGACAACATCAAAATCTTCAATTAATGCTTTAAAAACTCTTGTACCAAAATGATTGTAACAGCAGAAATGAATGAATGCAGGTTTTTAAGAATGTCAGTAAAGAGAACGGCATGACCTCAAATAAGACGCTTGTCTTATCATCCATTTCAACTTAAAGTTCAGGCAAATTTAGATTACTGCTTTATGATATATCTAGTTAACAAAAACAAAGCCTCTATATTTTCAAGTAAAAATAACACTGAACTGAACTAAGACATGGCAAGTTCAACCCGGGATTCCTCATACACTTGGACACTGCCAATTACCCAAAATGGTAAAGCTCTTCTTGGGAAGCACAAAATAAGCAAATAAAGATATCTATAGGGGCTCGTGCTGGATACAGGAAGGATGAAGAACCCAGAGATTGAGGTTGAAAGGGGAAATCTGGGTAGATGAATTTGGGAGAGATAGTAGAGAAAGTGTTAGGAGGAAAGTTGAAGAACTTACTATCAGCTTTTTCATTCTAACATCTTGAGCCAATCCTGTACAAAGGCTGTTTGGCTTCCATCTATTGATGGCATGATGCAGGAAAGATTATGATCAACACAGTGGCTTCTAGCAGATTGTCGAAGCCCTCAACATACTGCCGTGGCTGTGCTAGTGGTGGACCACCACCAAATGACAAGCCAGGTGACACTTATGAGCTGTGAGAAGTACAAACGTCTGGTGCAAACCAGAACAGATTTTCAGGAGAAAAATAGGCAATTCCATTTGGAGCAAGGCTGTTATTTCTACATTAACAACAATACAACAAAATGCTCTTCATGATCAAATCTGTCTTATTCCAGATTTGCATGCAACTGATGGGAATCAAAAATATAACATGAAAAATTCCATAAACAATGTCTATGAAGTGGTCCAAGACCGGAAAATAAGACATCATTTCTTGCTGCATATCTCATGAAAGGCTTTTTCAAGAAAGTGGAATTTGTGCTGGCTCACAATGGGTAGGCAATATTTAAGTTTGATAAATAAGTAGGATGATAAATGACATGAAAAATAAAAAGCATGGGAATTGGGTAATCAGACAGGAACCAGCAGGAGACAATAGTTCAGTTTGATGGGCTTGAACCGTTGATGGGGTAGGGGAAACTAAGATAGAAAAACTAAGTCAGGGTGTCATTATCCAGGGACATGAATGCCAGTCCAAGAATTTTAGCCCCTTCTCTGAGTCAGCTGAAGGGGTCTTATTGCGGCATGGTAAAGTCTACACTTCAAAAAAATTCTTTTGATAGCAGAAATATTATTAATACTAATTATATCCATAAAGCAGTCCAAGAAACAAGGAAAAATAGTTTTATATTTATTCTGACAGTTTAAAAGGTTGTCGCCCCTATATATGGACTTTACAAATCTGTTTTTCTTTGTTTGTTTTTTGAGACAGAGTCTCATTTTGTTGCCCAGACTGGAGTGCAGTGGCACGATCTTGGCTCACTGCAACCTCCACCTCCCAGGTTCAAGTGATTCTCCCGCCTCAGCCTCCCAAGTAGCTGGGATTACAGGCACCTGTCACCACATCCAGCTAAATTTTGTATTTTTAGTAGAGACGAGGTTTCGCCATGTTGTCCAGGCTGGTCTCAAACTCCCGACTTCAAGTGATCCACCCGCCTCAGTCTTCCAAAGTGCTGGGATTATAGGCATGAGCCACCCCACCCAGCCCTGATCTGTATTTTGTTGATTGTACTTACTATGCCATCTATACACCTAAACAAACTAGAGAGAAATATTAAACTCAATGGAGACAGTAAATCACTTGAACCTGAAATCAAATGCCAATTTCATTTATACCCATGCATCAGTGCTGTTTCTTGGTTACATTTACCAAGAAGATGAACAATAATAATTTCAGGCAATTAATTCAGATCTTTGGCAAGGCCACAAGAGTTTTTCTGAATACAAGAAAACAGTTACAACACAAAAGATGAAAAACATCATTTGTGCCATACTGCAGGTTCAGAACTATGTGAGTGTGTTTTTGTCATTGAAGCTAGTCTTTCAGAAATTGCCCTAACCACCGGAAATCAATCCACAACTTCATAGACACTTTAGCAAGCTGGACTCTGATATCAGGTAGTAGTTTCATTAGACCCTTTCACTTTCAAAGGATCCACAGTATAAACTTTCAGAGCCGGCAACATAATCCTTCTCATCAAATATTTGGGCGACAGGTGGAAAATTGTTCTGCCAGCTGAAGAAGACAAAATCCATTCCTTCTGGCAATTTTCTGCAATGAAAACTCCAGAAATGAATGTGCAATAACTTGTGGAAATAAATTTCAAATATTATCACACAAAAGCAGTGTGCTCAAAATCTCTAACTGTAAACTAACTCCTGCTTATCTGAATTTTAAAATGTTGATTTCTCTTTATGTTTGAATTGCCACTAAGGAAAGAGAAAATATTTTCAGACACAAAAAGCCAGAGAAATGCTAAATTCAAACAACATAAAGCAATGTTGAAAGGTATATTTGGTTAGTAGCATCTCTTGGGTCAGGATACAAAGACCAAAGGGCCATTTTCTATCATAACCTAATTTCTAGCAACTACGAGACTATCCACTTTGACTGGAATGTTGTACACAAGCCAGCCTAGAAATGTGTTGGGCTTTGACTCTTCCTGGTTGGTTGCAGTGACTTCCATCTGCTCTCCCATGCAGAGACAGATCACTTGGCATTCCTAATAATGGTTTTTTTAAAGGTTTCTCTCAAAAGCCATCATTTGCTCACTCCCTAGCTGTGTAAGAGTCTGGCAGATGGGTATGTGATGGCATGGGAGGCTAACAGCATTTGCAGCAAGTTAATAAGGGAGAGAAGGTTGCACACTAGCAATCTGGGTCTGCAGTGTTGCACATGAACTGCTCAACTATGCTTTCCTGCATAGGGAATCTGCATGTCAAGTGTTCGTGTGGCTGCAGAGATGCAAAATGGACTCAGCTAAGGGTCATGCCGGGTAGAAGGGTTCTGCCTTGAAATGCCATATTCAACAACTTCATTAAATCATTTTTTCACTTGGAGGACTTTTCCATCCTTTTCACCAATGGTTTTCTTACATGGCTTGTATGTATAATGATCACCAATTGATTCCAATTTAGTTAGCTGGAAGTCTAGAAAATCTATTGGTGAAGTGTATGTTTGCAATAGCTTAAAAATGTTAAACAAATGGGGAATGTAAACAAAATGGCCAGTTTACTGCATCATTTGGTTTTAGAAAGCAAACTCTTCATAGATTTTAAAAGAACCTGTTTAACAGGTAAACAATCATTATACACACACCATTCTCATTCAGCAATATCTTTGGTGCTTTCTCTGTACAAGGCTCTGTAATCAGAGTTTGGAATACTTGGCAAAAAAAGAGACAAAATCCTTGCCCCTCAAGTAGCTCACATTCTTGGAAGGAACAAGGCACTCAATGTTAACAAGTATATAGTGTGTTAGATGACAAGTAAATGCTGTAGGAAAAAATAAAGCAGGGGAGAAGAACTAGGAATGTTGGATGAGAGAGGATTACAATTTAGAATAGCTTGGTTAAGAAGGGCCTGGCCAGGCATGGTGGCTCACACCTGTAATCCCAGCACTTTGGGAGGCCAAGGCAGGTGGATCACTTGAGGTCAGGAGTTTGAGACCAGCCTGACCAACATGGTGAAACCTCAACTCTACTAAATACAAACAAATCAACTGGGCGTGGTGGCATGTCCCTGTAATCCCATCCCAGCTGCTTGGGAGGCTGAGGCAGGAGAATCACTTGAACCTGGGAGGTGGAGGTTGCAGTGAGCTAAGATTGTGCCATTGCACTCCAGCCTGGGCGACAGAGTGAGACTGTCTCAGTTTAAAAAAAAGAAAAAGGGAGGGCCCAAGAAGGCAAAAGGCAAAGGAGATGAGGAAGTAATGCACATGGATATTATGGGAAGAACACGTCAAGATCAGGAAATAGCAAGTGTGAAGTCCCAGAGGTGGGAGCCTGTCTGGAATACTAGAAAAACCAAAGAAAGCATGTGCTGCAAGGTGTACGTGGGAGCCTGGAGGAAAGGCGTGAGAAGGCAGGTAGGAAGCTACAGAGAAGAGGAAGAGATGCGAATAAAGGAGTGAGGCCAGGCATGGTGGCTCACATCTGTAATCCCAGCACATTGGGAGGCTGAGGTAGGCAGATTGCTTGAGGTCAGGAGGTCAAGGCCAGTCTGGGTAATATAGCAAGACGCCATTTGTGGGGTCCTATATCCAACAAACACATCTGCAACCATATCTCCATAATTTAATAGATTTATAAATTTTTATAGCAAAACCTCCTTAATATATAGCTACTAATTCGGTATTATAATACCTTAGAATGATACATCTCTGTATTTTCTAAAATGGGTAAGTTCACCCAGCAAATTTAAAATGCACACAAGACCAGGGGAGGAGCAGATTGTTGAAGCTAGATAAAGACCTCTGTTTTCAAAGGATGTCAGACACCTGCATTCTACATGATAGTCAAGGATCTCCATTGAGTAATATATATATACACATATATGTATATATATGTATATGTGTGTGTGTGTGTGTGTATATATATATATAAAGCTCACTGTTAGCCTTGAACTCTCAGGCTCAAGTGATCCTCTTGCCTCAGCCTCCTGAGTAGTTAAGACTATATAAGCACATGCCTGGCTAATTTTATAATGTCTTAGAGACATATGGGGTCTCACCATGTTGCTGAGGCTGGTCTTGAACTCTTGACCTCAAGCAATCTTTTTGCTTCTGCCCACCAAAGTGCTGGCATCACAGGCATGAGCCACTGCGTCCAGCTCAGATAACCCTTAACCTTACTTGCATGAGTATATGAAAGGGAAAAGTAAACTTTTGAACTTATATTTTATACTTTTAACGTGTTTTACTGTAGTATAACCTCCATTAGTTGATAGTCTAACAAAGTGAGGTGTTTTGATTGGGGGTGTATTCTACTTAGAATCACAGTATATCAGTATCTTAGAGGTAGAATACAATTTAAATGTCTCAACATCAGTTCAATTTTTGAATCCTACCGACATATCACCCATCTTCTGCTAGACCAGATCTGATGTGGAGGCAACCATTGCCTGTCAAGACCATCTCCTCCTTTGAATAGCCAGGCACTCAGAAGGTCCTGGTCAAGGTTAAGTGTATCAGTTTCAGAGTCAGACAGCTTGAGTTTAGATCAAGCACATCCAACCTATGTCATGTGGCTACATGCAGCCCAGGACAGCTTTGAATGTAGCCCAACACAAATTCATAAACTTTCTTAAAACTGAGTTTTTTGTGATTATTTTTTAGCTCATCAGCTATTGTTAATGTATTTTATGTGTGGCCCAAGACAATTCTTCTTCTTTCAATGTGGCCCAGAAAAGCCAAAAGATTGTATACTCCTGGATTAGATTATTGTGAAGCCTTCAGCAATTTACTTAACTCCTCTTAAACCTGTATTTTCTTCTATTTAACATAGGAATAGACACACAACTTCTTCCTGGAAGGGGATTGTGAAAATTAATATCTATTTTTTTTTTTTTTTAAATCTTAGAGCAGGAAACTCGCTACATTGGTCAGGCTGGCCTTGAATTCCTGGGCTCAAGCGATCCTCCCACCTGAGCCTCCCAAGTGGCTGGGACTATAGAAACACACCATTGCACCAGCTATAAAAATTAAGACTTAAATCACCTAAAATGTTTATTTTACTATTCCGTGCAAACAGAATTATTAACATGATTTTATATACTGGTCCTAAACTACCACAGGTTAGCCAAAAATCATGTTCATTGTATTTACACAAGGCCTCATTTCAGTATTTCCTTGGCATCTCAGGATTTCACAGTCCATCATGGTGCTATGTATGGAAAGAATCAGCAAAAGAAGAGCTGTTCTTATATAGGCCTTAAGGTATAATCTAGAAATCTCTTTTGAAGAGGAAAGTCCCTGAAAACTTATTTTCCTAGGAGATGCAAATCTCTTATACTCAAGGGAAGGCCAACAACAAAAAAATGATTAATTGAAGTCCTCTTAGTTGGAGGCCAGTTAATGGAGGTTTTGCATATATTAATTGGCCTTTCCCTCAATTAGTCCAAATTAGTAAATTTTACTGTACATTTGTTCCTGTCAAGAGTGAATTAATAATTTAGATGTGACATTAAATAAATATCAGACATTGATTTATATGTGTCATCTCTGAAAACATCCATTTTCCTGGCAAGTGAAGGCAGAAGGCAGCAGGGAGCTTTTGCTTCACTTGTGTATACCACCCAGGACAAAAAAATGTGGAAAGCTTCCCCTTTAGAAAATCAAGTGGATTGATTCGAACTTACAGACAGCAGGCCTGACTTCTCTGGCCAAGCTGAGATGTTGAACAAGGCTGTTTGTCTCTACTGAGCTTCCCAGTGCATCCCGAGCTAACTGGTGAGGATATGGTGGAATCAAATGTTTCTTGGTCTCAGGGTCACCTCTTGAGGCAGAGGTTGTAAGAGGCTATTTATTACAACCTCAGCAATGATGTCTTATTGTCGCTAAAAAAGTCAGAGGCAGCAGGTGGTAACTGATCACAGGTGCAAAAACATGCAATAACTGATAGTATCTATTTCAACATAGGCAATGATGCGTATGATACTGTGAAATATATATTTGGTTTTTGTTCCCTTTTCCTGGCAAATAACTCCTAGTATCCTGGGACTCTCCAAAGTGTTTTTTTTTTTTTTTTCTTTCTTTCTTTCTTTTTTTTTTTTAATAAAAAAGATGACCGGTAACTGGTACCCCCTAGGTAGCTCCAGGGTGGGGACTGGTCACTGGAAAGACAAACATCAAGGCTTCAACAGAATGTTGTTACTTTCAGCTCCACCTCCTTAACTCCAGGTAGAGGGGAGGGGAGAGGGGATGAGGTTGAGTGAATCACCATGAACCAAGGATGTAATGAAAAATGCCTAGTAATGAAGTTTCCATTAAAACCAAAAGGACTGGATTCTAGTAGCCTCCAGGTTGCTGGACACTGGAGATGCTTGAATGATGGTGCACCCAAAGAGGGCATGAAAGCTCTGCACATCCTCTCCTATATCATGGCCATCTAGCATTCACCTGTATAATTTCTAATAGCCTCTGTAATAAGCAGCAAACCTAAGTAAGGGTTTCCTTAAGCTCTGTGATTCATTCTAGCAAATTAATCCAACTTGAGGAGAGGTTGTGAGAACCCCAGTTTATAGTCAGGCTTTCAGTTGGCATCTGAAGTGGAGACAGTTGTGTGGAACTAAGCCCTCAACCTGTGGGATCTGAATTACAGGACACACGTGTCTGCTGGAGAATCTGCCAGAAAATTGCTTGGTGTGGGGGAAAAACTCACAAGTATCTGAGGTCACAGAAGTATTCTGTGTTGTGGTAAGAAGAGAATAGGAAGGCCCCACTTTTTTTTATTTGTTTTCTATATGCTCACAGTGAGAAAGGATGGGAAAAGTATCCAATGCAGGGGAAGAAGTTCAGCATGTAGTATGGTCCAGGGTCTCAGAAAGAAAAGAAGGAGAGAAGAAGAGAAGAAGAGAAGAAGAGAAGACAGGAGAGGAGGGGAGGGGAGGGGAGGGGAGGGGAGGGGAGGGAAGGGGGAGGGGAAGGAAGGAAAGAGGAAGGGGAGACGAAAGGGAAAGGAAGGGGAAAGGAAGTAAAGGGGAGGGGAGGAGAGGGGGAGAGGAGAGGGGGAGGGGGGAGAGAGGAGAAGGGGAGGTGGAGAGGAGGAGAAGGGAGAGGGGGAGAGGAGGAGAAGGGAGAGAGGGAGAGGAGGAGAAGGGAGAGAGGGAGAGGGGGAGAGGAGGACAAGGGAGAGGGGAGAGGAGGAGAAGGGAGAGGAGGAGAAGGGAGAGGGGGAGAAGGGAGAGGGGGAGAAGG